>NC_057806.1:71886411-71887074 GCF_018294505.1 Triticum aestivum | reverse complement strand
CGTCCGCGGTAAAGGACTACTTGGTTGCCTATACAGTTCATAGACAAGTAAATGGAAACTATTAAAAGCCTCAAGATAAGTGTGAGTGCCGAGGATGGCTCTTCCGTAGGAAGACGGAGGTGGATCCTCGGTAGTGTATTGAAGTGGTGAGTAGTGGACTCGTGTGCGCAAAACTATTTCAAGTTGGTGTATCGTAGGATAGTCTAGCCAAGAGTCAAAGCTGGCTTGCTGCAATAACTCCACCAACCCTTCTTGATACTATGCATGTATGTAGGATCTGAAGTAAGTCTTGCTGAGTACCTTTGTACTCATGTTGCTATAATCTACATTTTTTACAGAAGACGCTGCAACCCCTTCTGATGGGTTCTATGTAGACGTTGACATCAACGAGTAGGCTAAAGACCCAGGTGGTGACCCTGAGCTTGTGATGGACCACATAGTATAGTTAGGCTTCTAAGCCTCTTTTATTTTACTAGTTGTCTGTACTCAGACCAGTTACTTCCGCTGTTGGCTTGTATGACTGTATGACTTGTATGTTGGGCCATGAGACCCGTACCTGTGTGTATGATATGTATGGCTCCCTAAGCCTTAAATAAAGTACTTGTGTCGTAGAGTCATGTTGTGATGCTTCGTTGTATTTGCACATATCGAGCATATTGTGTG
>NC_057806.1:71780091-71885392 GCF_018294505.1 Triticum aestivum | reverse complement strand
GGAACACTTAGGCTGGCCGGCATGTGTCCTTCTTCGATCCTGTGTCTGTCCCTTCGGGGAAATGTCACGCTTTGAGTACCGGAGTCCTGTTAGCCCGCTACAGCCCGGTTTACCGGAGTCCTGCTAGCCCAGTGCTACAGCCCGGACCCACTTGCTGATGACCGACACGTTCGAAGCTGGGTCATGGATGCCTGTCCCTGTAAGTCTGTGCCACTTTGGGTTTACGACTAGTCATGTCAGCCCGGGCTCTTTATCATATGGATGCTAGCGACACTATCATATACGTGAGCCAAAAGGCGCAAACGGTCCCGGGAAAAAGGTAAGACGACACCCGTGGGGATACCGTGCGTGAGGCCGCAAAGTGATATGAGGTGTTACCAGCTAGATCGATGTGACATCGAGTCGGGGTCCTGACACCCAGGATAGGCCCTTCTCTTTCCAGGAGGTGAGCCGCGGGGGCCGCCACCCAGCTGGAGTCGCGCGGCTCAGTGATGTAGAACCTCCCCGATTGCCACCCCTTTATGGTATCCACATAGGTGCCCTCGAGCCAGGTGACATTAGGCATCTTACCCACCATGGCACCTCCGCACTCTGTTTGCTGGCCACCCACTACCTTCGGTTTAACATTGAAGGTTTTCAGCCATAGGCCGAAGTGGGGCCTGATGCGGAGGAAGGCCTCGCACCTGACGATAAATGCCGAGATGTTGAGGGTGAAGTTGGGGGCCAGATCATGAAAATCCAGCCCATGTTAGAACATGAGCCCGCGGACGAATGGGTGGAGGGGAAATCCCAGTCCGCGGACAAAATGGGTAAGAAAAACTACCCTCTCATGGGGTTCGGGCATAGGGATGATCTGCCCCGCATCTGGCAGCCGGTGCACGATATCCGCGGCCAGATATCCGGCTTCCCATAACTTTTTGATATTCTCCTCCGTGATGGAGGAAACCATCCACTTGCCTCCTGCTCCGTACATGCTTGTAGTGGTTTGAGAAGAAGAACGTGAGCTTGGGAGCTAGAGCTCGAGTGTGCGGGAATGGGTAAGCAAGGAAGAAGAAGGCGTGGATGAAAAAAGTAAATCCTGGTCCCTTTATAAGGGTGGAAGAGGCGATGTGTCTCCCCACTTGCCTGGTAAAACCGCTTATTCCCCAGGCACCGTAATTGATGGCGCGCTTGGGTTACCCACGTCCGTATTGATGAGAATCCCGTGATAAGGGGAACACGATCTCTGCTTTGACAAGACGTGTCAAGAAAACCGTCTCGCGATATGTGCGGAGCTGGTTGAGAAAAGCGGTTCGAATAATAACCGGGCCATGGCGTGATGTCGTGCTGTCAAAACATGTCAGTAGATTAGATTTGTGGAAATATTATTCTCTCTACGGTGGTATGTGGAACTTATTTTGCAGGGCCAGACACTATCCTTGTATTAAAAACTCTTTCATGATGTATGCGGAAGAGGAACCCGCCTTGCAATGCTGAACACAACACTGCGCGCCGGACTCATCGACATTGAAGCCTGGTTCAGGGGCTACTAAGGGAGTCCTGGATTAGGGGGTCTCCGGACAGCCGGACTATATCCTTTGGCCGGACTATTGGACTATGAAGATACAAGATTGAAGACTTCGTCCCGTGTCTGGATGGGACTCTACTTGGCGTACAAGGCAAGCTAGGCAATACAGATATGTATATCTCCTCCTTTGTAACCGACCTTGTGTAACCCTAGCCCCCTCCGGTGTCTATATAAACTGAAGGGTTTTAGTCCGTAGGACAACATACAATCATACCATAGGCTAGCTTCTAGGGTTTAGCCTCTCTGATCTCGTGGCAGATCAACTCTTGTAACACTCATATTATCAAGAACAATCAAGCAGGACGTAGGGTATTACCTCCATCAAGAGGGCCCGAACCTGGGTAAACATCGTGTCCCCTGCCTCCTGTTACCATCCGCCTTAGACGCACAGTTCGGGACCCCCTACCCGAGATCCGCCGGTTTTGACACCGACTGGACTCTCCTTGGCGTGGAAGGCAAGCTAGGCAATATGGATTTGTATATCTCCTCCCTTGTAACTGACATTGTGTGACCCTAGCCCCCTCCGGTGTCTATATAAACCGGAGTATTTAGTCCGTAGGACAATATATACAATCATACCATATGCTAGGTTCTAGGGTTTTAGCCTCTACGATCTCGTGGTAGATCAACTCTTGTAATAATCATGTCATCAAGAACAATCAAGCAGGACGTAGGGTATTACCTCCATCAAGAGGGCCCGAACCTGGGTAAACATCGTGTCCCCTACCTCACGTTACCATCCGCCTTAGACGCACTGTTCGGGACCCCCTACCTGAGATCCGCCGGTTTTGACACCGACATTGGTGCTCTCATTGAGAGTTCCACTGTGTCGTCACCGTAAGGCTTGATGGCTCCTTCAATCATCAATAGCGATGCGGTCCAGGGTGAGGTTTTCCTCCCCGGGCAGATATTTGTATTCGGCGGCTTCGCACTACGGGCCAATTCGCTTGGCCATCTGGAGCAGATCGAGAGCTATGCCCCTGGCCATCAGGTTAGATTCGGAAACTTGAACTACACAGCCGACATCCGCGGAGACTTGTTCTTCGATGGATTCGAGCCCATGTCAGGTGTGCCGCACAGTTGCAACGAGCATGACGTAACTCTGCCGTCGGACAATGTTTCGGAGATCGCATCTGCAACTACTCCAGCCATCAATCCGGAGCAAATCGCGCCATTCGAGAGCGGAGGGATAGACCCCGCCATGGAGGCCGCGCTCTCTGCGGCGATAGAGCCAGATGATGACTTTACCCCTTACGAGAGCCGTGTCGCCAAACCACTGGATTCATCTCTGGCCACGGACTCCGAGCCACCTACATCTGTGCCCGTCGAACCCGACTGGGCGCCGATCATGGAGTTTACCTCCGCGGATATCTTTCAGCACTCGCCTTTTCGCGACGTGCTAAATTCATTAAGGTCTCTCTCCCTATCAGGAGAACCTTGGCCAAACTATGTTCGGCTAGAATGGGATGCGGACGACAAAGAAATTCGCTGCCCACCCACCACCCACTTGGTAGCCACAGTCGACGACTTAACCGACAGGCTTAACTTCGACTCCGAAGACATCGACGGCACGAACGAAGATGCAGGAGACGAACACGAACCAGCGCCCACAGGGCGCCGGACAACCACTTCATCACATGACATATACATGGTGGATACACCCAAAAATGGCAATGGCGAAGAGAGAGCGGAGGATGCCCCCTCCAGACAACCCAAGCCGATGTCAGCAGTGTCGCTCTAAGTCCCGCCACAGCAAAAACAGCGACAACAGCACAAGAGGAAATAACAGTCTAGTCGACTCTAGGAGAAACGACGACGGCACCGCCCCAGTGGCAGAGCATGATCAAGATGCAAACAGCGAACATAGTGCGGATCCGGCACCCGAACACGGCGATGCCAAGGATAAACCTCATCAAACCCCGTCTGGGAGGAAAACAGTCCTGACGAAGATGCACACATCATCTCGGAAACGCACTTGGAGAAAGAGAATCTCCGCAGAAGGCTTATTGCCATAGCGAGGAGAATGAAGAAGCAGAAGCAAAGGCTTAAGGCCGCACAAGATACGCTCAACAGCAGGTGGAACAAAGTGCTTGACAATGAAACAAAGTATGGCGGAAGTTACCACACAAGTAGCTATCCAAAGCACAAGCTATTACCTGAATTCGACGATGAGGCCTTAGAGCCCACACAGCCGAAAAATGATACGGCCAACCGGCCAGGTCCACCACCTTGTGACCGCTGTAGAGCGGCTAACAAAGTCCCACATAAGTCAACACACGATCTACGTGTGAACTTGCGCCAAACATCCGGCGCGACCAGATCCATCTATGGATCTAGGAAGCGCGCTCCGGCACAAAATCAAAACCAAATACTACAACCGTCCGAACACCACGGCATATCCCAATACAGGGGTGCCGCACACCCCCTATGTTTCACCGATAAGGTGCTGGATCACGAATTCCCAGAAGGATTCAGACCAGTGAACATAGAGGCGTACGACGGGACCACAGACCCTGGAGTCTGGATCAAGGACTTTATCCTCCATATTCATATGGCTCATGGAGACGACCTCCATGCCATTAAATACTTGCCCCTCAAGCTTAAAGGGCCAGCTCGGCACTGGCTGAAAAGCCTCCCCGAAAACTCAATTTGAAGTTGGGAGGAGCTCGAGGACGCTTTTCGGGCTAATTTTCAAGGGACTTATGTCCGACCTCCGGATGCAGATGATTTAAGTCATATAATCCAACAGTCCGGAGAGTCCGCCCGAAAGCTTTGGAACAGGTTCCTCACCAAGAAGAACCAAATCGTCGACTGTCCGGACGTTGAAGCCTTAGCAGCTTTTAAACACAGTATCCGAGACGAATGGCTCGCCTGACACCTCGGCCAAGAAAAACCGAGAACAATGGCAGCCCTAACAAGCCTCATGGCCCGCTTTTGCGCGGGCGAAGACAGCTGGTTGGCCCGTAGCAGCACCAGTGACCCAAGCACATCCGAAGTCAGGGATGGCAATGGAAAACCACGACGCAACAAAAACAAGCGTCGAAATAAAGAAGGCAGCCCAGATCATACGACGGTAAACGCTGGATTCAGGGGCTCTCGACCAGGTCAGCGGAAAAAGCCCTTCAAAGGCAGCAAAGAAGGAACATCTGGCCTAAACAAGAATATTGACAAGCTCTGTCAGATTCATGGCACCCCCGACAAACCTGCAAATCACACCCACAGAGAATGTTGGGTCTTCAAGCAGGCCGGTAAGCTAAACGCTGAACACAAAGGGGAAGAGACACCAAGCGAAGACGAGGATGAACCTCGCCAGCAAAGCACCGGAGGACAGAAAAAGTTCCCACTAGAGGTTAAAACAGTAAATGTGATCCATGTGACGAAGAGGAGAAGCAAGCATGCACTCCGAGACACACGTGCCATAGAGCTCGTCATCCCCAGGTTCAACCCCTGGTTGGCCTGCCCGATCACTTTTGATCGTAGGGGTCACGCGACAAGTCTCCGGCATGAAGGACCGGCGGCCTTGGTGTTAGACCCAATAATAAACGGGTACCATTTCACACAAGTCCTCATGGACGGCGGCAGTGATCTAAATCTGATATATCAGGACACAGTCCGCAAAATGGGGATAGACCCAACACAAATAAGCCACATTAATACTACCTTCAAGGGAGTAATACCAGGCCAAGAGGCCCGCTGTATGGGCTCTCTACTGCTAGAGGTTGTATTCGGTTCTCCCGATAACTTCCGAAGCGAAAGGATAACTTTCCACATCGCTCCATTCCGAAGTGGTTATCAAGCACTACTCGGAAGAACGACTTTCGCTCGTTTTAATGCAATACCGCATTATGCTTTTCTCAAGCTTAAGACGCCTGGTCCACATGGCATCATCACAGTTAGCAGAAACACCGAACGCTTTTTACGTGCGGAAGAGGATGCGGCGGCTTTAACAGCCGTGAACTAGCCGGCCTCACCAACCAAGAAAAAATGACAGGTCGTCAAAACCACGGACACGGTTAGACGAGTCCGGCGCTCCACCACATATACATGAGATTAGTTTGATGATCAAACCCCCAGAAATGATACCAGGGGCTTCCCACGCGTAATCAGGGCCAGCCCGGCTCAACTTGACTTCTCTTGAATTTTGATAGTTCATTGGTAATAATCAATTCTTTTTTTCGGCACGACAACTTTCACCTAAGTTCTTTCCTTTTACAGATGATAATCGTGCTACACCCGTCCAGGACATGGCACAATGGAGACACAGGCGTAGACATGCAGCAGGGACACGCCCAAAGGTTTCTTTTTAGATTAAGACCCTGCGTAAACCTTTTTTACTGTCTCTTGTTGCTCACATCCTCCGGATACTCCACATAACCGAGAAGGATGCTGACGTTATTGGCATGTGGCCACGTCAGGATATTGAACGTGCCTGGACACACGGGGTTTATTATTAAGGGCATTGTTTGGCCCGGTATATGTTATAAAGACCGAACACCTTAGGGAGTGCTCGGCATCGCGAGTTTGGCCCTATATGCATTAGCTTCGAATCATGTCTTTGGTCAAATGTTGGGTTTGCCCGGCTCCCATGTTTTGGTACCTTACGTTCCGTTATATCGGCTAAGGTAGCACTGGGAGAACTACTGCGATTGTGCCTTGGTTCATCCGGATGAGCACCTCAGTAGAGAAAGCCGAAAACTGATTGTCATGATATAGCGAGAGACTGGTCAACCACTCGATGACTCAGCGGAATCTTCGGGATTCCTCCGCATTAACAAAGGGCCATTTCCCGGTCACATACGCGCACCGTATTCGGACGAGCGCAGAAGTACCAGGGGCTATATAGTAGCCCCACCGTCAAACTCCTATGGCTAAGTGAAAGTGTTAAAGCAATATAGTCTGATTGCCTCGTTCGCTGCGCTACCACCTCCTTAATGGACCAAGACGTTGGATCAAGTTTGGATACGCGTTTTATGCGAACACCCCCACATTATATGCATGGGGGCGTAAGCCGACGACTGCAAACTTTCAGGTTATATACATATATACATAAACGGCCGCACAGAAGGCATCCTAGTACTTTCGGGCAAAAGTATAAATACAGCCTTGATAACTCAATAAAATATTGTTTTTACAATGGAAGTATATGTCACTAAAACATAATATTCTTCTAGCACTGAGCGTCTATCGAACGAGTGCCTTCAAGAACTTCTTGAAAATAGTGCTCGACAGCCACTCGGCCTACGGCCGAACCCTGTGTGGCAACAGTGGTGGCCTCCATCTCCGCCCAGTATGTCTTGACACGGGCAAAGGCCATCCGCGCACCCTCTATTCATGCTAATCTCTTCATAGCATCGATACGCGGCATAGCACCAAGGAATTGTTGCACTAAACTAAAATAGCTATTCGGCCTTGGCCCTCCCGGCCACAGATGATCCACAACGGACATCATGGCAAGTCCGGACAACCTATGGAGCTCGGCCCACTCGGCCATTCGCTCATTCAACAGCAGCGGACGGACTGGAGGATGAAACTATGACCAGAACAGCTTTTCCACTTCGTGATCTTTCTGATCCTTGAAGAACTCAGCCACATCTACAACACTTGCAGCCAAATCCACATAGGCGTCCGCAGAACTCCATAGTCGGTCAAGCGGAGCATACTTCGGATCTCCGAATTTAGTCCGCAACAAGAAGGGCTTCCCAGACACAATATATGCAGCTTGATGCAGCTCCTCCTTCGCCGCTCTAATTTTGGAGCGAGCTTCCTTGGCAGCTACCAGGGCCTTCTCCAGGTCCGTCGCCCTCGCTCGACTTTCTTCTTCAAGAAGCTGGTAACGGTCAGCGGCATCTTTTAACTCTACAGCCAATTTGTCCATTCTTTCTTTGCTCTCGCAATGCGCGGCCTGTTCGGCCCTCAACTCTTCGACCGCCTTTAGAGCGGCCACATTGCTACTCCTTGCTTGTTCCTTGGCTCGGGCAAGCTCCGCCCGAAGGGTCTCCACAGTGGCAGCTCCATCTGCAGTCACAACATATTAAAGATATTGGCATCATGCTCCTCTTATTATGTGACGATCACCAGAAAAATCACTTACCCTGTGCCTCGTCAAGCCGCTGGTTGATAAGCATGATATCGGCATCGGCCGCATCAAGTTGCCGCTTTAGCTCATTAAACCCATCAATTCGACTAGCCACCGGAGCCTCAGCCACATGCACATAAAGGCAGTCGGGTTGTTACCTAGGATTATGATCCTCGGGTTGCCGCCGTTCGCGACGACAACCAGAGTCTCAGGGGCTCCTATCTGCATAGGGCACACCTAACGTGTGCGGCACTATAAAAAACATACACTATTTCACGTACCTCGAAGCCTTTCAGCAGACTCATAAAGGCTTCATGCAATCCGCTTTCAGCGGATGAAATCCTTTCAATTACCATACCCATCAGTGTACGATGCGCTTCCGAGATGGCCGCTTGCCCTAGAAGATGCCTCAGTGCGTCCGACCGCACACTGTCGCTCTCCTTAGGAGCCGGATACTGGGGATTCCGGGTAGCCAAAGGGTTATCCTCTGGCCTTGGCGGATCCGGAGATACCCTCCGCGATGACACTTCAGGGTCGCCCGCCTCATGAGGCGGGGTGTCAGGGGGAGGCGTTTCGCTCCCCATCATCTCCGGAAGAAGATCCTCTGAAGATGAACTCTGTCGAGAAGGGCTACGTTCCGGACTACAATTTATAAGCATCGGTTATTGTCTTCGGAAGTAAGGTAGGATATTTTCACTATTAAGTACTTTTTGATTACTTACAGCTTGATAGAGGGCCGATCCCCGCGTGAACATTGTGCGGCAAGAATACCCTCCGAGGCAGGACCCTCTAGTGAAGATTTCTTCTCCCGCTTGGAAACCTTGGTTTCCAGATCTTCAGAGGTAGTCCTCTTCCTTCCCCGGGGAGAGAGAATGTCAGATTCAACCCCCTGGTTATCCTCCCTCGCGGAGGCGCTCATTCCCCCGGTTGGAATGAGTAGCGAGTGAGGCCCGCTTTCGCCCTCTTTAATGCCCCCTTCGTCTTCCTTTGAGGGTGTTAGATAAGGCGCCAGCTCGAGCATCTTGTCTAGTACCGGATTGTCCAAACCCTTAGGAAGGGGGGCCGAACACCTGATCATCGTCGCCTTTGTTATCCAGTCCTGGTCAAAGAACGATTCTTTAGAATGACATCGTGACAAATAAAAGGATGGTGGGTTCGGCCATAGGATTACTTACTTGGGTAGCAGGGCGGTTGCAGCTCAAACCCATATCCCCGGAGGTGTCCAGACACTCTATTTGGGGTCCGAAGAACGATTTTTACATCTCTTCGAGCGTCATGCCGAGGAAGTGTTGAATAGCTCGCGGTCCTTCCGTGTTGAATTCCCACATACGGAGGGGCTGACATTTGCAAGGCTGGACTCGACGAACTAGCATAACTTGCATTACCATATCCAGACTGAAATCTCTCTCAAAGAGATCTCGGATACGGCTCTGAAATATTGGCACGTTCTTTGCTGGACCCTAGCTCAGCCCCTGCTGATCCATGACATCAGTTGCGAAGGGGCCCGAGAGAAAGGTGGGGGCGGCTACCCACTTGGCACTTCGGGGAGCTGTGATATAAAACCACTCCCGCTGCCACAATCTGGACACCTCCAGGAAAGAACCCTCTAGCCATGGAGCATCAGCAATTTTGCTTATAAAGGCACCTCCGCACTGTGTGTGCTGCCCCTCGATCATCTTTAGCTTCACATCAAAGGTCTTGAGCCATAGGCCGAAGTGAGGGGTAATGCGGAGGAAGGCCTCACATACGACAATAAATGACGAGATGTGATGAAGGGAATCCGGGGCCAGACCATGGAAATCCAGCCCGTAATAGAACATAAGACCCCTAACAAAGGGATCCAGAGTGAGGCCTAGTCCTCGGAGGAAGTGGGAGATGAACACGACACTCTCGGTGGGTTCCGGAGTAGGGATGACCTACCCTCGGGCAGGCAGCCTATGCGAAATTTTGGTAGTTAGATATCTGGCCTCTCTCAGCTTCTTGATGTCCTCCTCTGTGACAGACGAGGGCATCCACCGACCTTGAAGGTTGGATCCGGACATAGTTGAAGGTCCGAAGCGCCTGACCTGAGCTCTGGGTGTTGGAACTCGAGGCAGGGGAAGGATTCGATTGTGCACGAGAGGGAAAAAAGAAAAGGCCTCGTCCTCTTTATAAAGAGGGTGAATATCAAGCGTCCTCCTCGTGGTCGTTTTGGGCTTGCCTAAGATCTAGGGGTCATACCAACAACCATGGTTGGGTTACCCACGTCCATATTGATGAGAATCCCGTAATAACGGGGACACGATCTCTGCTTTGACAAGACGTGGCAGAAAAACCACCTCGCAATATGCGCAACGCTAGTTGAGAAAAATGGTTCAGATAAGAACCGGGCCATGATTTAACGTTGCTAAACGTGTCAGCAGATTAGATTTTTGGAAATAGTATTCTCTCTACGGTGGGGTGTGGAACTTGTTTTGCAGGATCGGACACTATCCTTGTTTTCAAAAATCTTCCATGAAGTATTTGGAGAAGAACCCGCCTTGCAATGCCGAAGACAATACTGCGCGCCGGACTCATCGTCATTGAAGCCTGGTTCAGGGGCTACTGAGGGAGTCCTGGATTAGGGGGTCTCCGGACAGCCGGACTATATCCTTTGGCCAGACTGTTGGACTATGAAGATACAAGATTGAAGACTTCGTCCCGTGACCGGATGGGACTCTCCTTGGCGTGGAAGGCAAGCTAGGCAATACGGATTTGTATATCTCCTCCCTTGTAACTGACCTTGTGTAACCCTAGCCCCCTCCGGTGTCTATATAAACCGGAGGGTTTAGTCCGTAGGACAATATATACAATCATACCATAGGCTAGCTTCTAGAGTTTTAGCCTCTACGATCTCGTGGTAGATCAACTCTTGTAACACTCATATCATCAAGAACAATCAAGAAGGACGTAGGGTATTACCTCCATCAAGAGGGCCCGAACCTGGACAAACATCGTGTCCCCTGCCTCCTGTTACCATCCACCTTAGATGCATAGTTCGGGACCCCCTACCAGAGATCCGCCGGTTTTGACACCGATAGCGGGTATCATTATTTTTCTTACCTTCACAGATGATTTGAGCAGATATGGGTATATCTGCTTGATGAAACATAAGTCTGAAACATTTGAAAAGTTCAAAGAATTTCAGAGTGACATGGAAAATCATCGTAACAAGAAAATAAAGTTTCTACGATCTGATCGTGGAGGAGAATATTTGAGTTACGAGTTTGGCCTTCATTTGTAACAATGCGGAATAGTTTCGCAACTCACGCCACCTGGAACACCACAGCGTAATGGTGTGTCCGAACGTCGTAACCGCACTTTATTAGATATGGTGTGATCTATGATGTCTCTTATTGATTTACCGTTATTGTTTTGGGGTTATGCTTTAGATGACTGCATTCACATTAAATAGGGCACCATCAATCTGTTGAGATGACACCTTATGAACTATGGTTTGGCAAGAAACCCAAGTTGTCGTTTCTTAAAGTTTGGGGCTGCGATGGTTATGTGAAAAAGCTTCAACCTGGTAAGCTCGAACCCAAATCAGAGAAATGTGTCTTCATAGGATACCCAAAAGAGACTGTTGGGTACACCTTCTATCACAGATCCGAAGTCAAGATATTCGTTGCTAAGAATGGATCCTTTCTAGAGAAGGAGTTTCTCTTGAAAGAAGTGAGTGGGAGGAAAGTAGAACTTGATGAGGTAAATGTACCTGCACCCTTATTGGAAAGTAGTTCATCACAAAAATCAGTTCCGATGATTCCTACACCAGTAAGTGAGGAAGCTAATGATGATGATCATGAAACTTCTGATCAAGTTACTACCGAACCTCGTAGGTCAACCAGAGTAAGATCCGCACCAGAGTGGTACGGTAATCCTATTCTGGAGGTAATGTTACTTGACCATGACGAACCTACGAACTATGAGGAAGCGATGATGAGCCCAGATTCCGCAAAATGGCTTGAAGCTATGAAATCTGAAATGGGGTCCATGTATTAGAACAAAGTGTGGACTTTGGTTGACTTGCCCGATGATGGGCAAGCCATAGAGAATAAATGGATCTTCAAGAAGAAGACTGACGTTGACGGTAATGTTACTATTTACAAAGCTCGACTTGTTGCAAAAGGTTCTCGACAAGTTCAAGGAGTTGACTACGATGAGACCTTCTCACCCATAGCGATGCTTAAGTCCGTATGAATCATGTTAGCAATTGCCGCATTTTATGATTATGAAATTTAGCAAATGGATGTCAAAACTGCATTCCTTAATGGATATCTTAAAGAAGAGTTGTATATGATGCAAGCAGAAGGTTTTATCGATCCAAAAGGTGCTAACAAAGTGTGCAAGCTCCAGCGATCCATTTATGGACTGGTGCAAGCCTCTCGGAGTTGGAATATACACTTTGATAGTGTGATCAAAGCATATGGTTTTATACAGTCTTTTGGAGAACCCTGTATTTACAAGAAAGTTAGTGGGAGCTCTATAGCATTTCTAATATTATATGTGGATGACATATTGCTGATCAGAAATGATATTGAATTTCCGAATAGCATAAAAGGATACTTGAATAAGAATTTTTCAATGAAAGACCTCGGTGAAGCTGCTTATATATTGGGCATCAAGATCTATAGAAATAGATCAAGATGCTTAATTGGACTTTCACAAAGCACTTACCTTGATAAAGTTTTGAAGAAGTTCAAAATGAATCAAGCAAAGAAAGGGTTCTTGCATGTGTTACAAGGTGTGAAGTTGAGTCAGACTCAATGCCCGACCACTTCAGAAGATAGAGAAAAAATGGAAGTCATTCCCTATGCTTTAGCCATAGGTTCTATCATGTATGCAATGTTGTGTACCAGACCTGATGTGTGCCTTGCTATTAGTTTAGCAGGGAGGTACCAGAGTAATCCAGGAGTGGATCACTGGACAGCGGTCAAGAACATCTTGAAATACCTGAAAAGGACTAAGGATATATTTCTTGTTTATGGAGGTGACAAAGAGCTCGCCATAAACGGTTATGTCGATGCAAGCTTTGACACTGATCCGGATGACTCTAAGTCAAAACCGGATACATATTTTTATTGAATGGTGGAGCTGTCAGTTTGTGCAGTTCCAAGCAGTGCGTCGTGGCGGGATCTACATGTGAAGCGGAGTACATAGCTGCTTCAGAAGCAGCAAATGAAAGAGTCTGGATGAAGGAGTTCATATCCGATCTAGGTGTCATACCTAGTGCATTGGGTCCAATGAAAATCTTTTGTGACAACACTGTTGCAATTGCCTTGGCAAAGGAATCCAGATTTCACAAGAGAACCAAGCACATCAAAAGATGCTTCAATTCCATCTGCGATCAAGTCAAAGAGGGGGACATAGAGATTTGGAAGATACATACGGATCTGAATGTTGCAGTGAAGGAAATATGCCCTAGAGGCAATAATAAAGTTATTATTTATTTTCTTATATCATGATAAATGTTTATTATTCATGCTAGAATTGTATTAACCGGAAACATAATACATGTGTGAATACATAGACAAACAAAGTGTCACTAGTATGCCTCTACTTGACTAGCTCGTTGATCAAAGATGGTTAAGTTTCCTAGCCATTGACATGGGTTGTCATTTGATTAACGGGATCACATAATTAGGAGAATGATGTGATTGACCTGACCCATTCCGTTAGCTTAGCACCCGATCGTTTAGTATGTTGATATTGCTTTCTTCATGACTTATACATGTTCCTATGACTATGAGAATATGCAACTCCCGTTTGCCAGAGGAACACTTTGTGTGCTACCTGGGTTATTATAAAGGTGCTCTACAGGTGTCTCCAAAGGCACTTGTTCGGTTGGCGTGTTTCGAGATTAGGATTTGTCACTCCGATTGTCGGAGAGGTATCTCTGGGCCCTCTCGGTAATGCACATCACTTAAGCCTTGCAAGCATTGCAACTAATGAGTTAGTTGCGGGATGATGTATTATGGAACGAGTAAAGAGACTTGCCGGTAACGAGATTGAACTAGGTATTGAGATACCAACGATCGAATCTCGGGAAAGTAACATACCGATGACAAAAGGAACAATGTATGTTGTTACGCGGTCTGACCGATAAAGATCTTCATAGAATATGTAGGAGCCAATATGAGGATCCAGGTTCTGCTATTGATTCTTGACCCGAGACAAGTCTCGGTCATGTCTACATAGTTCTCGAACCCGTAGGGTCCATAGGCTTAACGTTTCGATGACAGTTATATTATGAGTTTATGTGTTTTGATGTACCGAAGGTTGTTCGGAGTCCCGGATGTGATCACGGACCTGACGAGGAGTCTCGAAATGGTTGGGACATGAAGATTGATATATTGGAAGCCTATGTTTGGATATCGGAAGCATTCCGGGTGAAATCGGGATTTTACCGGAGTACCGGAGGGGTTACCGGAACCCCTCGGGGGTTAATGGGCCATAGTGGGACTTAGTGGAGAATAGGAGAGGCGGCTAGGGCAAGGGCCGCACCCCCTCCCCCTAGTCCGAATCGGACAAGGAGAGGGGGGCGGCACCCCCCCTTTCCTTCTTCTCCTCCACCTCTTTCCCCCTCCACTCCTAGTCCAACAAGGAAAAGGGAGGGAGTCCTACTCCCGGTAGGAGTAGGACTCCTCCTGGCGCACCCCCTCTAGGCCGGCCGCACCTCCCCCCTTGCTCCTTTATATACGGGGGCAGGGGGCACCCTAGAGACACAACAATTGATCGTTTGATCTTTTAGCCATGTGCGGTGCCCTCCTCCACCATAGTCCACCTCGATAATACTGTAGCGGTGCTTAGTCGAAGCCCTGCATCGGTAGAACATCATCATCGTCACCACGCCATCGTGCTGACGAAACCCTCCCTCAACACTCGGCTGGATCGGAGTTCGAGGGAGGTCATCGGGCTGAACGTGTGCTAAACTCGAAGGTGCCGTGCGTACTGTACTTGATCGGTCGGATCGTGAAGACGTACGACTACATCAACCGCGTTGTGCTAACGCTTCCACTTTCGGTCTACGAGGGTACCCGGACAACACTCTCCCCTCTCGTTGCTATGCATCACCATGATCTTGCGTGTGCGTAGGAATTTTTTTGAAATTACTACGTTCCCCAACAGTGGCATCCGAGCCTGGTTTTGTGCGTAGATGTCATATGCACGAGTAGAACATAAGTGAGTTGTGGGCAATATAAGTCATACTGCTTACTAGCATGTCATACTTTGGTTCAACGGTATTGTTGGATGAAGCGGCCCGGACCGACATTACGCGTACGCTTAAGCGAGACTAGTTCTACCGACATGCTTTGCACACAGGTGGTTGGCGGGTGGCAGTTTCTCCAACTTTAGTTGAACCGAGTGTGGCTGCGCCCGGTCCTTGCGAAGGTTAAAACAACAGCAATTTGACAAACTATCATTGTGGTTTTGATGCGTAGGTAAGAACGGTTCTTGCTAAGCCCATAGCAGTCACGTAAAATTTGCAACAACAAAGTAGAGGACGTCTAACTTATTTTTGCAGGGCATGTTGTGATGTGATATGGTCAAGACATGATGCTAAATTTTATTGTATGAGATGATCATGTTTTGTAACCAAGTTATCGGCAACTGGCAGGAGCCATATGGTTGTCGCTTTATTGTATGCAATGCAATCGCCTTGTAATGCTTTACTTTATCACTAAGCGGTACCGATAGTCGTAGAAGCATAAGATTGGCGAGACTACAACGATGCTACGATGGAGATCAAGGTGTGGCACCGGTGATGATGGTGATCATGACGGTGCTTCGGATATGGAGATCACAAGCACAAGATGATGATGGCCATATCATATCACTTATATTGATTGCATGTGATGTTTATCTCTTATGCATCTTATCTTGCTTTGATTGACGGTAGCATTATAAGATGATCCCTCACTAAATTATCAAAGTATAAGTGTTCTCCCTGTGTATGCACCGTTGCGAAAGTTCTTCGTGCTGAGACACCACATGATGATCGGGTGTGATAGGCTCTACGTTCAAATACAACGGGTGCAAAACAGTTGCACACGCCGAATACTCAAGTTAAACTTGACGAGCCTAGCATATAACAGATATGGCCTAGAACACGGAGATCGAAAGGTTGAGCGTGAATCATATAGTAGATATGATCAACATAATGATGTTCACCATTGAACCTACTCCATCTCACGTGATGATCGGACATGGTCTAGTTGATATGGATCACGTGATCACTTAGAAGATTAGAGGGATGTCTATCTAAGTGGGAGTTCTTAAGTAATATGATTAATTGAACTTAAATTTATCATGAACTTAGTACCTGATAGTATCTTGCTTGTCTATGTTGGTTGTAGATAGATGGCCCGTGATGTTGTTCCATTGAATTTTAATGCGTTCCTTGAGAAAGCAAAGTTGAAAGATGATGGTAGCAATTACACAGACTGGGTCCGTAACTTGAGGATTATCCTCATTGCTGCACAGAAGAATTACGTCCTGGAAGCACCACTGGGTGCCAGGCCTACTGCTGATGCAACTGATGATGTTAAGAACGTCTGGCAGAGCAAAGCTGATGACTACTCGATAGTTCAGTGCGCCATGCTTTATGGCTTAGAACCGGGACTTCAATGACGTTTTGAATGTCATGGAGCATATGAGATGTTCCAGGAGTTGAAGTTAATATTTCAAGCAAATGCCCGGATTGAGAGATATGAAGTCTCCAATAAGTTCTATAGCTGCAAGATGGAAGAGAATAGTTCTGTCAGTGAGCATATACTCAAAATGTCTGGGTACTGCAATCACTTGATTCTACTGGGAGTTAATCTTCCGGATGATAGCGTCATTGACAGAATTATCCAATCACTGCCACCAAGCTACAAGGGCTTTATGATGAACTATTGATACGTCCATTTTGCATCATGCTTTTATATCAATATTTATTGCATTTTGGGCTGTTATTACACATTATGTCACAATACTTTGTCATATTCTCTCTTATTTTCCAAGGTTTACATAAAGAGGGAGAATGTCGGCAGCTGGGATTCTGGGCTGGAAAAGGAGCAAATATTAGAGACCTATTCTGCACAGCTCCAAAAGTCCTCAAACTTCACGGAAGACGTTTTCAGAATATATAAAAACTACTCAGTGGAAGAAATTCACCAGGGGGGCCACACCCTGCCCATGAGGGTGGGGGTGCGCCCTACCCCCTGGGCGCGCCCCCTACCTCGTGGCCCCCCTGGTGGCCCTCCGGTGGCCATCTTCTGCTATATGGAGTCTTTCGATGGGAAAAATCATAAGCCATCTTCTCGGACGAAACTCCGCCGCCACGAAGCGGAACCTTGGCGGATCCAATCTAGGGCTCCGGCAGAGTTGTTCTGCCGGGGAAACTTCCCTCCCGGAGGGGGAAATCATCGCCATCGTCATCACCAACGCTCCTCTCATCAGGAGAGAGAAATCTCCATCAACATCTTCATCAACACCATCTCCTCTCAAAACCCTAGTTCATATCTTGTATCCAATTCTTGTCTTCAAGTCCGGGATTGGTGCTAGTAGGTTGCTAGTAGTGTTAATTACTCCTTGTAGTTGATGTTAGTTGGTTTAATTGGTGGAAGATCATATGTTCGGATCCTATATGCATATTAATACCACCCTCTGGTTATGAAAATGTTTATGCTTTGTGAGTAGTTACGTTTGTTCCTGAGGACATGGGAGAAGTCTTGCTATTAGTAGTCATGTGAATTTGGTATTCGTTCGATATTTTGATGAGATGTATGTTGTCTCTCCTCTAGTGGTGTTATGTGAATGTCGACTGCATGACACCTCACCATTATTTGGGCCTAGAGGAAGGCATTGAGAAGTAATAAGTAGATGATGGGTTGCTAGAGTGACAAAAGCTTAAACTCTAGTTTATGCGTTGCTTCGTAAGGGGCTGATTTGGATCCATATGTTTCATGCTATGGTTAGGTTTACCTTAATACTTTTGTTGTAGTTGCGGAGGCTTGCAATAGAGGTTAATCATAAGTGGGATGCTTGTCCAAGTAAGGATAGTACCCAAGCACCGGTCCACCCACATACCAAATTATCAAAGTACCGAACACGAATCATATGAACGTGATGAAAACTAGCTTGACGATATTCCCATGTGTCCTCGGGAGCGCTCTACATCATATAAGAGTTTGTCCAGGCTTGTCCTTTGCTACAAAAAGGATTGCTCCACCTTGCTGCACCTTATTTACTTTTTTTACTTGTTGCTCGTTACAAATTATCCTATCACAAAACTACCTGTTACCACTTATTTCAGTACTTGCAGAGAATACCTTGCTGGAAACCGCTTATCATTTCCTTATGCTCCTCGTTGGGTTTGACACTCTTACTTATCGAAAGGACTATGATAGATCCCCTATACTTGTGGGTCATCAAGACTCTTTTCTGGCGCCGTTGCCGGGGAGTGAAGCGCCTTTGGTAGGTGGAATTTGGTAAGGAAAAATTTATATAGTGTGCTGAAATTTACTGTCACTTGTTACTATGGAAAGTAATCCTCTGAGGGGGCTTGTTTGGGGTATCTTCATCCCAACCAGTAGAGCAAATGGTTGCTCCTCAACCTACTCAACCTACTGAAAATGAATATGAAAATGAAAATGTCTGCTTTGAAATTCCTTCGGGTGCTAGCTAATCCTTTTTTAGGAGATGGAACAAAGCATCATGATGAGCATCTAATATATGTGGATGAAGTTTGTGGATTATTTAAGCTTGCAGGTGTACCCGGAGATGTTGTTAAGAAGAATGTCTTCCCTTTATCTTTGAAGGGAGATGCATCGACATGGTATAGGCTATGTGATGATATGGGGTCTCGGAATTACAAACGATTGAAATTGGAATTTCATTAGAAGTTTTATCCTATGCATCTTGTTCATCGTGATCGCAATTATATGTATATATAGGCCTCACAAAGGAGAAATCATCGCTCAAGCTTGGGGGAGGCTTAAGTCAATGTTATATTCATGCCCCAATCATGAGCTCTCAAGAGAAATGATTATTCAAAAAATTTATGCTCGGCTTTCTGATAACAATCGCACCACGCATGATACTTCTTGTGCTGGCTCTTTTATGATGAAGACTATTGAATTCAAATGGGATTTATTGGAAAGAATTAAACGCAACTCTGAAGATTGGGACCTCGACAAAGGTAAGGAGTCAGGTATGACACCTAGGTTTGATTGTGTTAAATCTTTTATGGATACCGATGTTTTCTGTAAATTTAGCACTAAATATGGACTTGACTCTGAGATAGTAGCTTCTTTCTGTGAATCTTTTGCTACTTATGTTGATCTCCCCAAGGAGAAGTGGTTTAAATATCATCCTCCCATAGAAGTAAAAGTAGCTACACCTATTAAAGTTGAAGAAAAGATTATCACTTATAATGATCCTATTGTTCCTACTTCTTATGTTGAGAGACCACCTTTTCCTGTTAGGATAAAGGATCATGCTAAAGCTTGAAGTGTGGTTCGTAAAAGCAATATTAAAACTTATACACCTCATGAGCAAGTTAAAGTTGAACCTAATATTGCTATTGTTAAAGATCTCTTGTCTGATAATATTGATGGGCATGTTATTTATTTCTATGATGAAACTACTAGAATTGCTAAACCTTGTGCTAAAGATAAACCTAGACCTGCGGTAGGCATGCCTGTTATTTCTATTAAAATAGGAGATCATTGTTATCATGGCTTATGTGATATGGGTGCTAGTGCTAGTGCAATACCTATTAGCCTTTATAAAGAAATTATGCATGATATTGCACCTGTTGAGTTAGAAGATATTGATGTCAATATTTCACTTGCCAATAGAGATACTATTTCATCAATGGGAATTGTTAGAGATGTTGAAGTCTTGTGTGGGAAAACTAAATATCTTGCTGATTTTCTAGTTCTTGGTTCCCCACAAGATAGCTTTTGTCCCATTATTTTTGGTAGACCCTTCTTAAATACTGTTAATGCTACCATAGATTGCAAAAGGGATGTTGTTACTATCGGTTTAGATGATATGACTCATGAATTTAATTTCTCTAAATTTAGTAGACAACACCGTGAAGAAGAATTACCTAGTAAGGATGAAATTATTGGTCTTGATTCTATTGCTGTACCTCCTAGTGATCCTTTAGAACAATATTTGCTAGACCATGAAAATGATATGTTTATGAATGAAAGAAGGAAAATAGATGAAGTATTCTTTAAACAGGAACCTATTCTGAAACACAATTTGCCTGTTGAAATCCTAGGGGATCCTCCTCCACCCAAGGGTGATCCTGTGTTTGAGCTTAAACCGTTGCCTGATACTCTTAAATATGCTTATCTTGATGAGAAAAAGATATATACTGTTATTATTAGTGCTAACCTTTCAGAACATGAGGAAGAGAGATTATTGAAAACTCTGAAGAAGCACCATGCTGCTATTGGGTATACTCTTGATGATCTTAAGGGAATTAGTCCCACTCTATGTCAACATAAAATTAATTTGGAAGAAGATGCTAAACCAGTTCGTGATCATCAACGACGGCTGAATCCTAAAATGAAAGAAGTGGTAAGAAAGGAGATACTAAAGCTCCTTGAGGCAGGTATAATTTATCCTGTTGCTGATAGTCAGTGGATAAGTCCTGTCCATTGTGTCCCTAAGAAGGGAGGTATTACTGTCATTCCTAATGATAAAGATGAATTAATCCCTCAAAGAATTATTATCGGTTATAGGATGGTAATTGATTTCCGCAAATTGAATAAAGCTACTAAAAAGGATCATTACCACTTACCTTTTATCGATCAAATGCTAGAAAGTTATCTAAACATACACATTTTTGCTTTCTAGATGGTTATTCTGGTTTCTCTCAAATACTTGTGTCAGCTAAGGATCAATCAAAGACTACTTTTACTTGTCCTTTTGGTACTTTTTCTTATAGACGTATGCCTTTTGGTTTATGTAATGCACTTGCTACCTTTCAAAGATGCATGATGGCTATATTCTCTGACTTTTGTGAAAAGATTTGTGAGGTTTTCATGGACGATTTCTCCGTCTATGGATCTTCTTTTGATGATTGCTTAAGAAACCTTGATCGAGTTTTGCAGAGATGTGAAGAAACTAATCTTGTCTTGAATTGGGAAAAGTGCCACTTTATGGTTAATGAAGGTATTGTCTTGGGCATAAAGTTTCTGAAAGAGGTATTGAAGTTGATAAAGCCAAGGTTGATGCTATTGAAAAGATGCCATGTCCCAAGGACATCAAAGGTATAAGAAGCTTCCTCGGTCATGCTGGTTTTTATAGGAGGTTCATTAAGGACTTCTCAAAAATCTCTCGGCCTCTGACTAATTTATTACAAAAAGATATACCATTTGTCTTTGATGATGATTGTGTAGAAGCATTTGAAATACTTAAGAAAGCATTGATCTCTGCACCTATTGTTCAGCCACCTGATTGGAATTTACCCTTTGAAATTATGTGTGACGCTAGTGATTATGCTGTAGGTGCTGTCCTAGGGCAAAGAGTTGATAAGAAACTAAATGTTATTCAATATGCTAGTAAAACTCTAGACAATGCTCAGAGAAATTATGCTACTACTGAAAAAGAATTCTTAGCAGTTGTATTTGCTTGTGATAAGTTCAGACCTTATATTGTTGATTCTAAAGTAACTATTCACACTAATCATGCTACTATTAAATATCTTATGGAAAAGAAAGATGCTAAACCTAGACTTATTAGATGGGTTCTCTTGCTACAAGAATTTGACTTACATATTGCTGATAGAAAGGGAGCTGAGAACCCCATTGCAGACAACTTGTCTAGGTTAGAAAATGTGCTTGATGACCCACTACCTATTGATGATAGCTTTCCTGATGAGCAATTAAATGTTATAAATGCTTCTCATACTGCTCCATGGTATGCTGATTATGCTAATTATTGTCGCTAAGTTTATACCACCTAGTTTCACATACCAGCAAAAGAAAAAGTTCTTCTATGATTTGAGGCATTACTTTTGGGATGACCCACATCTTTATAAAGAAGGAGTGGATGGTGTTATTAGACGTTGTGTACCTGAGCATGAACAGGAACAAATCCTATGCAAGTGTCACTCCGAAGCTTATGGAGGACACCATGCTGGAGATAGGACTGCACATAAGGTATTGCACTCTGGTTTTTATTGGCCTACTCTCTTCAAGGATGCCTGTAAGTTTGTTTTATCTTGTGACGAATGTCAAAGAATTGGTAATATTAGTAGACGTCAAGAAATTCCCATGAACTATTCACTCGTTATTGAACCATTTGATGTTTGGGGCTTTGACAATATGGGACCCTTTCCTTCCTCTAATGGTTATACACATATTCTAGTTGCTGTTGATTACGTTACTAAGTGGGTAGAAGCTATTCCAACTAGTAGTGCTGATCATAACACTTCTATTAAAATGCTTAAAGAAGTTATTTTTCCAAGATTTGGAGTCCCTAGATATTTAATGACTGATGGTGGTTCACATTTTATTCATGGTGCGTTCTGTAAAATGCTTGCTAAATATGATGTTAATCATAGAATTGCATCTCCTTATCACCCTCAGTCTAGTGGTCAAGTAGAATTGAGTAATAGAGAGCTCAAATTAATTTTGCAAAAGACTGTTAATAGATCTAGAAAGAATTGGTCTAAGAAACTTGATGATGCAATATGGGCCTATAGAAATGCATATAAAAATCCTATGGGTATGTCTCCGTATAAAATGGTCTATGGAAAAGCATGTCACTTACCTCTCGAACTAGAACACAAGGCATATTGGGCTATTAAAGAACTCAACTATGATTTTAAACTTGCCGGTGAGAAGAGATTATTTGATATTAGTTCACTCGATGAATGGAGAACCCAAGCCTATGAAAATGCCAAGTTGTTTAAAGAAAAAGTTAAAAGATGGCATGATAAAAGAATACAAAAGCGTGAGTTTAATGTAGGTGATTATGTATTGCTATACAACTCTCGTTTAACATTTTTTGCAGGAAAACTTCTCTCTAAATGGGAAGGTCCTTACGTTATCGAGGAGGACTATCGTTCCGGTGCCATAAAAATCAACAACTTCAAAGGCACAAATCCGAAGGTGGTGAACGGTCAAAGAATCAAACATTATATCTCAGGTAATCCCATAAATGTTGAAACCAATGTTATTGAAACCGTAACCTCGGAGGAATACATAAGGGACACTTTCCAGAATGTTTCAGACTCCAAAAAGCAATAGGTATGTGGTACGGTAAGTAAACCGACTCCAAAACAGTTTCTAAGGCAATATTTCTCCGTTTTGGAATATTTAGAAAAATAGAAAAATAAGAAGCAGTCCGGGAAGGACACGTGGCCTCCACGAGGATGGAGGGCGCGCCCTACCCTACTGGGTGCGCCCCCCTACCTCGTGGGCACCTCATGTGCTCTCCGGACTCCGTTTTCGTACACGACATGTATTTTGGTCGGTAAAAATTAATTATATAATCTCCCGGGGGTTTTGACTCCCGTATCATGCAATTATCCTCTGTTTGTGTTTCGAGCTGTTGCTACTGCAGATTAGAGCAGGATGTCTTCGCAAGAGTCAGTCGGGGAGAGCTGGGTGTCTCATCCGGCACCGAGATCAACGACAAACAACCATGTTGACCCCTTTGGGCCAGCAACGGAGGAAGAGATGGAGGCTTATTTGAAGAGGATAGATGCCATGGAAGAGGATCAAGAAGTCACTTCCCGCCTCCAAGCTAGATTCACAATGGGAGAATTGCAGAGCTCGGCTATTCCAAACTCGGTTATCCCTTCCAATGTTAGATTTCTTTCTTATGAGAATATGAAAAAGAATGTCACTGGTTCTCCAGCAGCAATGCAGCACCCTTGGGTGTAGGGACCTTTGGCTATTACAGGAAAACTCTGAAAGGAAATAATGGACCTCAAGAAGCAAGTCAACAAGCTTGAGGAGGAGAATCGTATCTTGAGGGGCATCATCGCCAAGAACATCACGTCAGCATCCCCGAAAAGAGAGACATAATCACATGGGTATGGGCACTCCCCTTGGAAACTGGCAAGCTTGGGCGAGTGCCCCGGTATCGTATCACCATCACTTTTATCTTTACCGTTTTTCTTAGTTCGATCCTTTTGGTAATATCTTGATCTAGTAGAATAAAAGTTCTTAGTATGATCTAGTTGTGAGTTTTGCTTTATTATCCTTCTATTTAATCGAGTATGTGAGCTATATAATAAAGATTAGTGTTGAGTCAAGGGCTTGATTATTTTGCCATGATCCTAAGTGAATAAAAGAAAAGAGAAAGAATAAAAAGAAACAAAGAGATCATGTGAATCTTATGGAGAGTAATGAGCTCACATAGAAAAAGTATGATGAATAAAAGTTGTTGAGGGTTGACAAACATAGTTTTGGCCATCGTTGCAATTAATAGGAAGTAATAAAGAAAGAGAGGTCTTCACATATAAATATACTATCTTGGACATCTTTTATGATTGTGAGCACTCATTAAAATATGACATGCTAAAGAGTTGATGTTGGACAAGGAAGACAACGTAATGGGTTATGTTTTCTTACATCTGAGATAAATTATATTGTCTTGGATCCTCCAACATGTTGAGCTTGCCTTTCTCCATCATGCTAGCCAAATTCATTGCACCAAGTAGAGATACTACTTGGGCTTCCAAATACCCTTAAACCAGTTTTGCCATAAGAGTCCACCCAACCTACCTATGGATTGAGTAAGATCCTCCAAGTAAGTTGTCATCGGTGCAAGCAATAAAAATTGCCCTCTAAATATGTATGACTTATTAGTGTGGGAGAAAATAAGCTTTATACAATCGTGTGATATGGAAGAAATAAAAGCGACAGACTGCATAATAAAGGTCCATATCACAAGTGGCAATATAAAGTGACGTTCTTTCGCATTAAGATTTTGTGCATCCAACCATAAAAGCGCATGACAACCTCTGCTTCCCTCTGTGAAGGGCCTATCTTTTACTTTTATCTCCTACCTTGCATAAGAGTCATGGTGATCTTCACCCCTCCTTTTTATATTTTATCCTTTGGCAAGCACGGTATGTTGGAAAGATCCTGGTATATATGGCTAATTGGATGTGAGTTTTCATGAACTATTATTGTTGACTTTATCCTTGAGGTAAAACGTTGGGAGGCAAAACAATAAGCCCCGATCTTTCTCTGTGTCCGATTGAAACTCCATACCCATAAGTATTGTGTGGGTGTCAGCAATTGTGAAAGATTATATGATAGTTGAGTATGTGGACTTGCTGAAAAGCTCTTATACATTGACTCTTTCCTTTGTTATGATAAATTGCAATTGCTCCAATGATTGAGATTATAGTTTGTTAGTTTTCAATGAAGTTTACGATTCATACTTGATATTGTGATTGAATTATTACTCTAGCATCAGAGATTATATGACAAGAATTATATAAGTTGATGTTCTAAGAATGATCATGATGCCCTCATGTCCGTATTTTATTTTTATTGACACCTCTATCTCTAAACATGTGGAAATATTTTTCGATTTTGGCTTTCGCTTGAGGACAAGCGAGATCTAAGCTTGGGGGAGTTGATACGTCCATTTTGCATCATGCTTTTATATCAATATTTATTGCATTTTGGGCTGTTATTACACATTATGTCACAATACTTTGTCATATTCTCTCTTATTTTACAAGGTTTACATAAAGAGGGAGAATGTCGGCAGCTGGGATTCTGGGCTGGAAAAGGAGCAAATATTAGAGACCTATTCTGCACAGCTCCAAAAGTCCTCAAACTTCACGGAAGACGTTTTCAGAATATATAAAAACTACTCAGTGGAAGAAATTCACCAGGGGGGCCACACCCTGCCCACGAGGGTGGGGGTGCGCCCTACCCCCTGGGCGCGCCCCCTACCTCCTGGGCCCCCTGGTGGCCCTCCGGTGGCCATCTTCTGCTATATGGAGTCTTTCGATGGGAAAAAATCATAAGCCATCTTCTCAGACAAAACTCCGCCGCCACGAGGCGGAACATTGGCGGATCCAATCTAGGGCTTCGGCAGAGTTGTTCTGCCGGGGAAACTTCCCTCCCGGAGGGGGAAATCATCGCCATCGTCATCACCAACACTCCTCTCATCGGGAGAGGGCAATCTCCATCAACATATTCATCAGCATCATCTCCTCTCAAAACCCTAGTTCATATCTTGTATCCAATTCTTGTCTTCAAGTCCGGGATTGGTGCTAGTAGGTTGATAGTAGTGTTAATTACTCCTTGTAGTTGATGCTAGTTGGTTTAATTGGTGGAAGATCATATGTTCAGATCCTATATGCATATTAATACCACCCTCTGGTTATGAAAATGTTTATGCTTTGTGAGTAGTTACATTTGTTCCTGAGGACATGGGAGAAGTCTTGCTATTAGTAGTCATGTGAATTTGGTATTCGTTCGATATTTTGATGAGATGTATGTTGTCTCTCCTCTAGTGGTGTTATGTGAACGTCGACTACATGACACTTCACCATTATTTGGGCCTAGAGGAAGGCATTGAGAAGTAATAAGTAGATGATGGGTTGCTAGAGTGACAGAAGCTTAAACCCTAGTTTATGCGTTGCTTCGTAAGGGGCTGATTTGGATCCATATGTTTCATGCTATGGTTAGGTTTACCTTAATACTTTTGGTGTAGTTGCGGAGGCTTGCAATAGAGGTTAATCATAAGTGGGATGCTTGTCCAAGTAAGGATAGTACCCAAGCACCGGTCCACCCACATACCAAATTATCAAAGTACCAAACGCGAATCATATGAACGTGATGAAAACTAGCTTGACGATATTCCCATGTGTCCTCGGGAGCGCTCTACATCATATAAGAGTTTGTCCAGGCTTGTCCTTTGCTACAAAAAGGATTGGGCCACCTTGCTGCACCTTATTTACTTTTGTTACTTGTTGCTCATTACAAATTATCCTATCACAAAACTACCTGTTACCACTTATTTTAGTACTTGCAGAGAATACCTTGATGGAAACTGCTTATCATTTCCTTCTACTCCTCGTTGGGTTCGACACTCTTACTTATCGAAAGGACTGCGATAGATCCCCTGTACTTGTGGGTCATCAACTATAACATGCAAGGGATGGATAAGATGATTCCGAGCTCTTCGCAATGCTAAAGGTTGCGGAGGTAGAAATCAAAAAGGAGCATCAAGTGTTGATGGTCAATAAGACCACCAGTTTCAAGAAAAAGGGCAAAGGGAAGAAAAGGGGAACTTCAAGAAGAACAGCAAGCAAGTTGCTGCTCAGGAGAAGAAACCCAAGTCTGGACCTAAGCCTGAGACTCAGTGCTTCTACTGCAGGCAGACTGGTCATTGGAAGCGGAACTACCCCAAGTATTTGGCGGATAAGAAGGATGGCAAGGTGAACAAAGGTATATGTGATATACATGTTATTGATGTGTACCTTACTAGTGCTCGCAGTAGCACCTGGGTATTTGATACTGGTTCTGTTGCTAATATTTGCAACTCGAAATAGGGGCTACGGATTAAGCGAAGATTGGCTAAGGACGAGGTGACGATGCGCGTGGGAAATGGTTCCAAAGTCGATGTGATCGCGGTCGGCACGCTACCTCTACATCTACCTTCGGGATTAGTATTAGACATAAATAATTGTTATTTGGTGCCAGCGTTGAGCATGAACATTATATCTGGATCTTGTTTGATGCAAGACGGTTATTCATTTAAATCAGAGAATAATGGTTGTTCTATTTATATGATTAATATCTTTTATGGTCATGCACCCTTGAAGAGTGGTCTATTTTTGTTGAATCTCGATAGTAGTGATACACATATTCATAATATTGAAGCCAAAAGATGCAGAGTTGATAATGATAGTGCAACTTATTTGTGGCACTGCCGTTTAGGTCATATCGATGTAAAGCGCATGAAGAAACTCCATACCGATGGACTTTTGGAACCACTTGATTATGAATCACTTGGTACTTGCGAACCATGCCTCATGGGCAAGATGACCAAAACGCTGTTCTCCGGTACTATGGAGAGAGCAACAGATTTATTGGAAATCATACATACAGATGTATGTGGTCCGATGAATGTTGAGGCTCGTGGCGGATATTGTTATTTTCTCACCTTCACGAGAAAATATTTGAAATAATAAAGTTATTATTTATTTCCTTATATCATGATAAATGTTTATTATTCATGCTAGAATTGTATTAACCGGAAACATAATACATGTGTGAATACATAGACAAACAGAGTGTCACTAGTATGCCTCTACTTGACTAGCTCGTTGATCAAAGATGGTTAAGTTTCCTAGCCATTGACATGGGTTGTCATTTGATTAACGAGAACACATCATTAGGAGAATGATGTGATTGACCTAACCCATTCCGTTAGCTTAGCACCTGATCGTTTAGTATGTTGCAATTGCTTTCTTCATGACTTATACATGTTCCTATGACTATGAGATTATGCAACTCCTGTTTGCCAGAGGAACACTTTGTGTGCTACCAAACATCACAACGTAACTGGGTGATTATAAAGGTGCTCTACAGGTGTCTCTGAAGGCACTTGTTGGGTTGGCGTATTTCGAGATTAGGATTTGTCACTCCGATTGTCGGAGAGGTATCTCTGGGCCCTCACGGTAATGCACATCACTTATGCCTTGCAAGCATAGCAACTAATGAGTTAGTTGCGGGATGATGTATTACGGAACGAGTAAAGAGACTTGCCGGTAACGAGATTGAACTAGGTATTGAGATACCGACGATCGAATCTCGGGCAAGTAACATACCGATGACAAAAGGAACAACATATGTTGTTATGCGGTCTGACCGATAAAGATCTTCGTAGAATATGTAGGAGCCAATATGAGCATCCAGGTTCCGCTATTGGTTATTGATCCGAGACATGTCTCGGTCATGTCTACATAGTTCTCGAACCCATAGGGTCCGCACGCTTAACGTTTCGATGACAGTTATATTATGAGTTTATATGTTTTGATGTACCGAAGGTTGTTCGGAGTCCCGGATGTTATCACGGACATGACGAGGAGTCTCGAAATGGTTGAGACATGAAGATTGATATATTGGAAGCCTATGTTTGGATATCGGAAGCGTTTCGGGTGAAATCAGGATTTTACTAGAGTACCGGACACTACTAGGAAAAGGCCTACTAATGGCGCACCGGTTTTGCCTACTAATGGCGCACTATCGGTGCGCCATTAGTATCACGCCACTAGAATTTTTTACTAATGGCGCACCACTGGTGCGCCATTAGTATCTGGTATGCTAATGGCGCACCAGGAAGTGCGCCATTAGTATGTAACACCATGCGCCATTAGTATGCCTCCCGGGGGGCCATATGTAACCATCTTCTTTGTCATACTAATGACGCACTCTGTCTTGATGCGCCATTAGTATCCTTTGGCATACTAATGGTGCACCTTGTGGTGATGCGCCATTAGTATGAATATTTGGTTTTTTTACTTTTCTGATTTTTGCACAGGTTACAAAATATATTATTTGACAGAATATAGACAGTAGCACACAGCAACAGCAGATTCATCGAATACAATAGAAGATTAGTCTCCGAATACAATTCATCATATTAGTCTCCGAATTCAAAAGACCGAACAAAGATAAAACATTACAAGTCTCGAGACCGCGAGTATCGAGTTTGTCTTCACATTACAAGTCGATATCAATCATCTAAACTACCATCACATAGAAGAGAGCTGCGGTCATCACGATGAGCATCATCGCGATCAAACTGGTCTTCATCCGGTTCCTCCAACGCTCCCTCCTCTCTCCCGCTAGATAGCGGGCGTATCTAGATTCGGCCTCCGCCCTAGTGGTGTACCCTTTGTAACTGTTACCGCTGAAACGGTGAACCTGTCTCCGACACTCCTCCCAGTCGTCGTAGACTCCGGGAACCTTACCCTTGTACACGACATACGACGGCATCTCTATGCACAAGCCAAACAACAGACAATACATACATAAGCAATATATAAGTATGCAACAAAAGGATCGGAAGAGAAAAGCAAGACATTAATAGCACGATTCATGGTCCTACTAATAAATAGCATCGATTACATCTAAGTTGAACGACTGTCCAAACCAAAGAGACATACAATTCATTAAAGTTTAATTACAACATGAGCCAATCAATGTTTCAGAACTACACATCACTACTTTCGACTCGACTCATGGACAGGAGCGTGGATGAAGCCGCCGTCTGTCGTGATGGTCATGAAATCGCGGGCGTTGTCAGCCTGCATTTGTAGCATTCCGTCTATCTCAATGTTGGATGGTTGATATCTGAGGAAGAACTGCCCCGAGGTATGAAGGACATCTTGATGGATGATGTCCGCAAACTCCGACTGGATGCGAAAGAATTCTTGTCTGATGTCCGCGTCCTGGATTGCCGACAAGCTCGCGGCCCAATCTTTGAGATTATTTGGTAGCAGAAGGTGATGATGGTCCCTTACGATCGCCCGCATGTGATGGAGGGCGTAGTAGGCATCCTTCTGACCGCCAGGCGGCTGCTTGACGCAGCAGAACGTCATATTGTGGGCGAACACGTGCTTGCCGTACTTACGAACTGCCTGATGAAGGTGCCTCCAGATTTGGCGTAGCCAGGGAGAACATCATCAAGAACTTTCTTGATATTTGTGTAGTCTATCTTGGAGTTACGGTTCGGGTCGAAATACGTGGCCATGGAATATTTCGGGCTTAAGAGGATGAGTGTGCAATGTGTGTCACTGCACAGAACACGGAATGTTAGAAAAAAAGAACGATCGAAATCTAAGAAATCATATGTTACGGGGCGGTTAAGGGATGACTTACTCGGGAAAGTAAGGCACAAGGAAGTTATCCTTATCTGGGTTTGCCAGAATGACGTCTTCGAGGTGTGAACTCGCGACTTGGCGGTCCCCAGCGCTGCTCAAGAGCTTGGCACGCATGTAGAAGGGGTCGACGATCACGATGTCCGGGGTCTTGTCTCTAATGATCCGCATCTCCATACTCAGCGAAAACAGCCGAACGAAGGTGTAGTGCAGCGGATGAAGGTTGAACATAGCAAAGATGTCATCAAACCGCAGGACGATCGTACCCCCGATGGCGCCATCCACAAAGCCCTTGCCCTCTGGCACCTTGGCCACGAAAACCGGGTATGCCACATCATTCTCTCTGAGACGCCGCTTCTCCAAAGAAAGAACACTGTCGTGCAGACTCCGCATAGCACCGGTTGCAGCATTGAGCATATTTGTCGGTAGCATCGCCCTACCCGCCACATGCACCCTCCTCGAGATATCCTTAGGTGAAGGTGGCCCGTCCTGAGCACGGATCGTACTCGGTGTCGGCTGGCTCGCACCGGCGGCCTTTTTAGTCGGCCGTTTCCGGCCCTTCTTCTTGATCTGCTGTAATGGGACCGAGTTCTGCTCACAGACCGCCTTCTTGAGCGTGTTGGGGCTGATAATATTTGGCACCTCCGCTATCTGAGGCTCGGTGAAGGCGGCAGCTGGAGGCGTCTCCTGAGAACTGAACGCCAGACGACGCCTGTTGCAATTGGGTTTCTCCGCCGTACCAGCTAGATCGCGGTCGTCTTGTTTGGGTTCTTGAGAAGGAGGCCCGCAGAACTCGTCACCGTACCCATGGTCGGCAAAGTACTTATCGACGTTGGTAAATGTACCATCGTCGTTGTCGTCGTCGTCCGGATCCTGTGCCATATGCATGTCCGGATCCTGTGCCATAGGGATGTCCGACATGTCCGGTAGCGTTGCGGCGTTCTTGCCATGGCTTGGCGCCGGCACGACTAGCGGTCTTGTCTGTGGGGTGGTGTCCCCCGCCCCCAAACGAATCTGGCTCTTCGGCCAAAGCAGGGGCCAGCTTACGCAGGCGCTGAGGGTCATCTCATCTTCTTCGTCGGCCCCAGCGGATCGAATCGGAGGTAACAGCTCGTCGCAGCCTGGCAGCACCTGAACCACTTCAACCCTATACATTGTGGGTGGCATCGGATTACCATGGAACACAGGGTTGCCCGGTTGAACAATTCTGCCCTTGGCGACATCGACCAACTCGCCGCCCACGAAGTGTAGGAGAGTGCAAGGAACGTTGGCGGTGCCCTGCGAAAACATGTAGGGCGTCAGGGATGCCCAGTCAAAGGCAAGGAGATGAAGTCCTCGGCCGAGAGGCTTAGTTATCGTGATGCCGTCGAGCTCGGCTAATGTCGAGGCACCGCCAACGGCGGGCGTGCAACTGACGGAGGGGCCGCTTGCTGACGAGGTGCCGGTCGGCGTACACCCGGGTGCATTAAGCTCCAATGCCAGCATCGGAGACACCAATACCGCCGCCGCCGGAGACACCAATGGCACCGCCGCCGTAGACACCAATACCGCTGCCACCGGAGACACCAATGGCGCCGCCTGCGCGTTGTGTGAGTTGCTGGCCGTGAAGCTGGGAATCGGGGGCGGCCCCTGTTGGCCACCCGCAATCCACGTCGTTATCCCATGAATCAAGGTAGGCATAATGCCGGTAAGCGTCAATCCCAGTTGTTGTTTCACTTGCTCTTGGACCATCTCCAGAATCTGCGCCACTTGCGCCATGAGTGCTTCAACCTCGCGCGACTGGCTTTCCGAGCTGGTCTTTTTCTCCTTTCGCCCACCAGCGCCATAGTATGACGACCATTTTGTGGACAAGCCTTTGCCGGCCACACGACCAGCTAACGTCGGCTTATTGAGCTTATCCCTGTTTTTTATTACGTTCAATGCCCTATTCAAAGGGGTGTCGAAAGGGGAGCTCTGAGACGACCCCGCGCTACTGCTTTCTTTGTCCTGCGGAAGGAACGTGAACCATTTAGAAATATTGGGGATTAATTAGAATGCAACCATATGGAGCTAATTACGCGGGGGTGTGTTCCTTACGAGAACAAGCTCAAGCTCCTTGGTCTTTGGATCCGTGGTAAGCTCCTTTGTTACCGGGTCCTCCTTATACCGGGCCCTGAGAAAGTTCCTGGTCTGCTTGTCACTGTATTTCTCGAAGCGGGCGGTAGGCCTTGCTCGGCACGCTCCGCGTCCTCCTTGTCCCATACAGGCTCCGCCACTCTGTAACCGCCGGGACCGAGTTGGTGGACACCTATGTTCAACTGCCACATTTCTTTCCCCCACTGACTTGATTCGGAGGTTGCGGGGCTCTCGCACTTCATCTTGAACTCCTTGTAGTCATCTTCGCTCATCAAATGATATTTCGCCTTGATCTTCTCATAACTATCACCTTTGTCAATCATTTCCTTCACCGTGCTTTTCCAAGTAGACAGGGCCGTGCTCATCGTCGTGAGGGCGGCACCGTTCACTTTATTACCCGAGAGGCGTGTGTCTGCGAACTCAGCGGGGAACTTGTATCATTCGTGCAGCTTCGTGAAGAGGAGGCTGCGCAAATTCCCTCGGTCCTTATGCCTTAGGTTCTCGGTGTTGATCGAGGCGGTGCTCCGGAGAATGCACCCGAGCTGAATCGAGTACCCCTTGACTATGTGTTTGGGCGCCGTCGGATGCCCGTCGGAGTTCACTTCAGTAAATTCCTCCCTGACGGTGCCGAGCACGTTCGGGCGCCGGTCCTTCCATTGCCTCTTCGGTTGGCTGCCATCTGTGTGTGCGCCATCATCATCAGTGGTGGCATCCGCGGCGCCATCATCAGTGGTGTCATCCCCGACGCCACTAGGGGTTGTGTAGTCAGGATTGGTGTCTTCCACGGCGTCCTCATAGCGGTGAGGTTCTTCCTCCAACTCTTGGGACAGCTCCCAGAATTGCTTGCCGCCCGAACCGCCGGCCTCATCGTTGTGGGCCATGTTTCGCTCTAAATAGGAAAAAAGTTTGGTCAAAAAGTTTGGTATTGTCAAGGAACAAGATCATGGTCTCATCATTTAGGGTTTGTCGACACTGATGCATCCTAAAAGCTAAGCTTTTATCATTTAGGGTTTGTCGATGCCGAGGCACCCTAAAAGCCTAAGCGTACATCATTTAGGTTCTCATCGACACCGAGGCACCCTAAAAGCCAAGGTTTCATCATTTAGGGTTTGTCGACGCCGAGGCACCCTAAATGCTAAGTTTTCATCATTTAGGGTTTATCGATGCCGAGGCACCCTAGGTTGGGCCTATTCACTTGGCACTAATCAGTTGGCTCTATTGCCACCTATGTTGGGTTTATCATCTAGGGTTTATCGATGCTGAGGAGAATTTCTAAGTTGGGCCTAATCACTTGGCTCTATTGCCACCTATGGTTTAATGCAGCAAGAATAAAGGGGTAATTGATCCTACTTAATTAAGTACTAAGATACCCCGGCCCATGCATTAGTAGCAAGTACCTCATATGTCCGATTTTTAGCAAAGTCATGCTAAAATTCACGGAAAATTTCAGCATGACCTTTGCTGAAAATAGGACATATGGAGTACCCGAATTTGCCGGAACGGAAGTTAATCGACATTCCAGCAAACTCAAGGGCCTCTCGGGGTACCTGCAAAATCATCACGACATGAAGGGCCTCTCAAGGGCCTCAAGCAGCAGCGGCGTCTCCCAGGACCCCATTTTTTTGCTAAATTTCTTTGAGCAACAATCAGAGCAAAAAATTCAGCATATTTCTATACAATTTTTTGGTATATATATCAGGTTTTGGCTGCATTTGCAAATGCATTCCATGTACTGCAACCCTCGAGAATTCCTAGCATGAGGTTTGTCCATCACTTTTGGCTCACTTATTAATCTACTCATCCTATGTCAATATCCACATGCTATGTCATCTGATGTTCCTGAATCATTGTAGTTTAGGCACCATACAAGATTGTTAGTTCAATGTGCTTTATATCCTAGTTATACGACTGCAGGAAAGGAGGATCATCATACACATATATATGTATAGCAATTGACAGAAGCTTCATCATTTTTAGTAACAACAATACATATATAGCAATTGGAAGCAAACAGATGTACACATAAGATAGAAATGTAGTGCTGAAAGTTTAATGCTTACAAAAGACTTGCTGAAATAGTGAAAAATATGGAGTCACCAAGCTGGCTAAGAAACTCCCAAAGTCCACTAGCAAATCCAAGATCTAATCCTGTTACACACATCATAACAATTTAAGATAATTAGGATAAGGATAGTAGGAAATGAAAAAGAAAGAGCTCAAAAAACAATCACAACAGAAAAATAATAAAAACCTAGTCCTAGAAGAAAATAAATCCTAAAAGAAAAGAAATCCTAAAATCTGGAGCAAGTCCTAGCAGTAGTAGTCCAACTAGATGGCCACCACTACTACTCCTATCTCTATTTAGCATCATCCACACGATAGTCCTAACTCCATGACTTTCAAAAATAAAATAGAAGTCATGTATATAGTTCAAATTTTGAAACATAAGGCAAGATAGTCCCAATCTTTGAGACTTCTCTTATGGTATATATATACTGATTAATTACCGAATTTGAGCATGTTGTATCACCCGCGGACTATTACGCGGTCGCGATGACGGAGCTGGGAGTGCATGGCAAGCAAAGAGGAGAAGGTGATGTGAGATAAATAATAATCATGAGCAAATTGCAGGGCATATGAGTTGGCCATTGGAATTTTGTTTGACATAGCTGAACAACAAAGAAGGTGTCGTAGAAGCAGCTGCTACTGCTAGCTCCACTACATACATACTAGCCACTCTAAAACTACATCAAAATCAATGGGAGATGTATTCATAAGCAAGTTAAGCCCTGGAAGGGCGCAAATGTACAGACAAGAACAAGGCATAACACATCAAAATCTTCATAAACAAGTCATATATCATAGGAGATCTATTAAGCCCTGGAACGGCGGAGACAGGGGCGTGGAGAAACGCACCTTAGTGGAGAAGAACCGGGAGGGCCAAGGGGAGCGGGACGCAGAGATCTTAGGAGCAGATACCTCCACAGACGGTGAGGTCGTGGTGGCCGGAGGTGGAAGAAGGCGCAAACGTCGTAGACGGTGGAGGCGTCGGTGTCGTAGAGGCGCCGGAGACCTTGCCCTGCGAGACAGAGAAGGGGCCATCAGCTGCGCAGGCGGGGGGCAAGGGGAGGAGGAGGAGGGGCAAGGGGAAAAGGATGGTCGGGGGGCGTATGGTGCTGCGTCGCTGCTCGGCGCAGACATCAAGGAGGAGTCCGGCGAGGGTCGGGGCGGCGGGGGTGGGGGCGCGGGGGCGGCGGGGGTGTGGAGTCCGATGAGGGTCGGGGCGGCGGAGGTGGGGGTGCGGGGGCGCGGGGGCGGCGGAGGTGGAGTCCGGTGAGGGTCGGGGCGGCAACGTCGTGGGTCGGGGCAGCGTGCGGGTGGCGAGGGAGAGAGGGTCGAAGGGGATCTGGCGAGGGAGACGGAGGATAGCTAGGGGGAAGCTTACTAATGGCGCACCACACCTCGGTGCGCCATTAGAAATCTTTTTTTAGATAGCAATGGCGCACCCCGCAGCGGTGCGCCATTAGAATGTTTTTTATTACAGTTCGAGCACATGTTATATTGCACCTAACCCAATCCACATCAGAACCCGCCCACTAGCCCGATTGGTCAGGAGGTCCTGGGTTCGATTCCCAGGCTCCGCAATATTTTTTTTGCATTTTAAACGTTGTTTGATATTTATTTGTGTTTAAATATGTTCAAACATGTTTAAATCATAACAGTAATATTTTTTTTATAAAAACAGTAATAATTTTTAAAAAATATGTTCAAATTTGTTACTTGAAAATATCATCGGGGGCGGCGGTGGAGCGGGGGAGGGTGCGGGGGGTGCCCGTTGGCGGCGGTGGAGTGGGGGAGGGTGCGGGGGGGCGGGTGCTCGTCGGCGGCGGTGGAGGGGGATCGAGATCGAGTGTCCTCATGAATTCAAAAAGTGCCCGTGAAATTTAAAAATATTCATGATATCAAAAAGTGCCCATGAAATACAATCGAGAAATGAAGACTACGATTTAAATACAATTGATCTTAGCTAGCTATCTGTTCACAATCTTCTTGCCCTTCTTTTTCGCAAATGGAGTTCTTCTATGGAACGGACGTCCTTTAGGTAGGGTGGTCCTGCTTCTTCTTGTGGTGTGTGCTGCTACTTCATCGTCGTCGTCATGTTCGATCTTCGGGTCGCCGTACTTGTCGAAGTCTTGCTCATTGGCTACTCCATCCATTCCGATGATCTTCCTTTTGCCTCTCCTCACGACAACACGACTGGGCTTTGACGGGTCGGTAATGAAGAAGCATTGGTCCACTTGGGAAGCCAGTACCCATGGCTCATTTTTCGCGGTGATGTTTGCGCCCGTGGTCTTGGATTTGGCTTCAGGTATAACCATGGCGGTGAAATACCGGTCTTCTTTTAGGACGCTCTTGGCCCATCTGACACGGAATATCGGGACCTTCTCTCTAGCGTAGCTCAGCTCCCAGATCTCCTCGAGCCTTCCGTAGTATCTGTCCTTGTCGTTACCGGTGTAGGATTCCATCGTTACCTCGGAGTTCTGATAACCATCGCTCTTCATGTCCTTGTTCTTGGTGTAGAATGTGTAGCCGTTGATATCGTACGCCTCATAGGTCATCAGGTTGTGCTCGGCGCCCTGTGACAAGGCGAATATGAGTTGTTCTTCCGCGGAAGAATCCTCATGTAAAGGGTACGACAGAAGCTTCTGCTTGAACCAACGCGTGAAACATGAGTTGTGCTCTTTGATTATATCTCTGTCCGTCCTCTGTTGGCCTCGATCATTGTACGTCTTCTCAATAAAGGTTTTGTGCTCTACCACCCAAGGATCGACCACGTCTATGTGTTGTAGCGCGACTAGGTTTGCTCTTTCAAAGTCGGCAAGTCGACCCTCGAAGTCGACATGCATTTTGTGGTGACCCTCACGGTGACCCCATCCAGCGAGCCTGCCGAGGTGCCTGTTGACGGGCAGACCAACGGGGTTCTCGATGCCTAGATAATTCATGCAGTAGGAGATGCACTCTTCGGTCAGAAAGCCCCTGGCTATACTTCCCTCTGGACGTGACATGTTGCGAACATATCCTTTGATGACACCATTCATCCTTTCGAATGGCATCATGCTGTGCAGGAACGTCGGCCCGAGTTGGATGATATCCTCCACGATATGGACCAGCAGATGCACCATAGTGTCGAAGAATGCGGGCGGGAAGTACATCTCAAGCTCCTGCCTGATACCCATTGATTTCAAGTCTGCCCTTGCCTTCGGCCCATCTTTGGTCCTCTCTAGCATGTTGAGCAGGGTACCAAGCAGACTCTCGCACACGTTCTTCGTGATATGCATGGCATCAAGGCTATGAGGCACACGGTGGATCTTCCAGTACGGCAAGTTCCAGAAATCTGACCTCGTTTTCCATACCTTCAGCAGCAGCTCTGGCGCCTTTCGCTTCTTTCCCGGCAGTGGGCAATCTTTCCAATTTTTCAACAGCTTGTCTATTTCCTCGCTGCTCCTCGTACGCGGGCGTTTTCGGGGTTCGGTTTCACTATCGAACAGATCCTTGCGTTTCCTCCACGGGTCATCGTCGCGAAGCCACCTTCGATGTCCCATGAACACAGTTTTCGAAGACCCGGGATCTCTATCTAGCTGGCGATACGTTGTGTCATCCATGCACCTTACGCATCCAGAAAATCCATGGACTACCTGCCCCGCGAGATATCCGTAACCGAGATAGTCATGCACCGTCGTGAGTAGTGCGGCTCTCATAGGGAAAAATTCTTTCTCTGCGGCGTCCCACGTATTGGCTGGCATTTTCCATAGTGTGTCTAGCTCCTCTTTCAGCAGCCCCGGATACAGATTGATGTCATTCCCTGGTTGTTTCGGCCCTTCAATTAGCATACTCATGTGAATGTACTTCCTCTTCATGCACAACCAGGGGGAAGGTTGTACATCCACACAAACACAGGCCAGGTGCTATGTGTGCTTCTCTGGCTGCCAAACGGATTGACTCCATCGGTGCTCGCGCCCAGCACGATGTTCCTTGGATCCTTCGCAAATTCTGGGTATTCGAAGTTCAACGCTTGCCACTGGTTCGCATCCTTAGGGTGACTCAGCATCTTGTCTTTTTTATTTATCTCCGGATCATTTCCGTCATCTTCCCGCTTCTTCTCCTCCCTATCCGCGTGCCAACGCAGGAGCTTTGCTACCTTAGGGTCCGCGAAATACCGCTGCAGACGAGGAGTGATCGGAAAGTACCACACCGATTTTCGAGGAGCTTTCTTCCGCTTCTTGTATCGAGTGACGCTGCACACCGGACATATGGTAGACTCCGCGTGATCGTCCCGATAAATGATGCAATTGTTCATGCACACATGGTATTTCACGTGCGGTAAATCCAAAGGACACACGATTTTCTTCGCCTCCTTGAAACTGGTCGGGCACTTGTTCCCCTTGGGAAGATGTTCGTGCCAGAATGACATGTTCTCGTTGAAGCATGCGTCGGTCATTTTGTGTTTTACCTTCATCTCCAGAGCCATGAGCGTTACTTTCAGGCGGGTATCCTCGGGCCTGCATCCTTCATACAATGGAGTAACCGCGTCTATCTCCAGTTGATCCAGCTTAGCTTTCTCTCGGGCGGCAGCTCTTGCGTTATCCGTCTGCTTGAGAAGCAGCTCTTGAATATGAGGGTCCTGCACCCAACCTCCATCGTCGTCTGCTCCGGCATCTTCATCTTCATGATCATGCCCTTCGTCTTGATCTTCCTCATCATCATGTACGACATCTTCTACATGATGACTGTGTACAGCATCACCGTCGTGACCATGTCCTAGAGATTCTTCGTCTTCTCGCCCGCCCTCGCTGCGGTGGTACTTGTCTTGTTGCCCTTCCTCATTTCTTGCCCGACCCCCATGGACGACTTCATAGTCATCTTCATCACCTTGCCACCGATAGCCATCCATGAAACCACGCAAGAGCAGGTGGTCCCGCACCTGCCCGGAATCCAGGTCCGCAATAAGGCTCTTCAGCTTGCATCTTCGACACGGACATCTTATCTCTGTCTCGTTCTTTTGAAGCATCTCGGCCTTCGCAGAGCTCAAAAACCTATTCACGATGCCTTTGGTCATCGTGCGGACCGTGGTCTCCTGCGGGGTAGAGCAAAACGATATTTTAGAACCAAGAAAAAATTTGGCATGACCTTCCCTAAAAATAGGACCAAAAAGAATGCATAGTGCCAAAATTCTCGCCGAAACGGAAATGAATCAACATTCCAGCAAAATATTGGCAACTATCGCATTTCAAATACCGGTACCTGCAAACACAAACATATATGCAACACCACAAACACATGCAACACCACAAACATACATAGATCTAGCTAGGCCACAAAAAGTGCATGTGCACGTTGTTGGAGCGAGCTAGGGAGAAAAAAGTAGATCTACATCATGAAGATAGCTTTCCCCTTACTTACCTATCAAAAAAAGGTAATTTCACCACTTAATTTTGATGAATCTATGGTGGAAATGAGGTGAGGAGGAGGAGGCAGCCGAAAGCTTGGAGAAGGAGGTGGAGGGAATGAAGTGGGGAAAGTGAGTGGGTAGGTGTGGCTGTCCAAAATATCATGTTGGGGTCCCAGGTTACTAATGGCGCACCACCTGCAAATGTGTGCGCCATTAGTAATTTTGCAGAAAAGTAAAAATATATATATATATATATATACTAATGGCTCACTTTTACAGGGTGCGCCATTAGTAGTTTAAACTAGTAATGGCGCACTGTGAGGCGGTGCGTTATTAGTAGTTTTGCAAAAAAAAAGAATAAAAAAAATTCAGTACTGGCGCACTCCCTGTCTGGTGCGCCATTACTAGTTAGAACTAGTAATGGCGCACTTCGGTAGGATGCGCCATTAGTATGTAAAATGAAAAAAAATTATCACTAGTGGCGCAACTATTTTCTGGTGCGCCATTACTGTCTTCCACACTAATGGCGCATCACCAACTGGTGCGCCATTAGTATATAGTAGTGGCGCACTACTTCCCTGGTGCGCCATTAGTGTCAATCCTATCTCTAGCCCTTTTCCTAGTAGTGGGAGGGGTTACCGGAACCCCCCCGGGGGTTAATGGGCCATAGTGGACCTTAGTGGAGAATAGGAGAGGCGGCCAGGGCAAGGGCCGCGTGCCCCTCCCCCTAGTCTGAATAGGACAAGGAGAGGGGGCGGCACCCCCCTTTCCTTCTTCTCCTCCACCTCTTTCCCCCTCCACTCCTAGTCCAACAAGGAAATGGGAGGGAGTCCTACTCCCGGTAGGAGTAGGACTCCTCCTGGCGCGCCCCCTCAAGGCCGGCCGCACCTCCCCCTTGCTCCTTTATAGCGGGGGCAGGGGGCACCCTAGAGACACAACAATTGATCGTTTGATCTTTTAGCCGTGTGCGGTGCCCCCCTCCACCATAGTCCACCTCGATAATACTGTAGCGGTGCTTAGGCGAAGCCCTGCGTCGGTAGAACATCATCATCGTCACCACGCCGTCGTGCTGACGAAACTCTCCCTCAAAACTCGGCTGGATCGGAGTTCGAGGGACGTCATCGGGCTGAACGTGTGTTGAACTCGGAGGTGCCGTGCGTTCGGTACTTGATAGGTCGGATCGTGAAGACGTACGACTACATCAGCTGCGTTGTGCTAAAGCTTCCGCTTTCGGTCTACGAGGGTACGCGAACAACACTCTCCCCTCTCGTTGCTATGCATCACCATGATCTTGCATGTGCGTAGGAATTTTTTGAAATTACTACGTTCCCCAACATGCAGAACCGTTGACTAAGCCTCTCTCATGAGCAAAACAGGATCAACACCAGGACTCCATGGGTGTTAGAATCATTACTATGTAATCTAGATTAGTGACTCTAGTGCAAGTGGGAGACTGAAGGAAATATGCCTTAGAGGCGATAAAAAAGTTGTTATTTATATTTCCTTATATCATGATAAATGTTTATTATTCATGCTAGAATTGTATTAACTGGAAACTTAGTACATGTGTGAATACATAGACAAAATGAGTGTCACTAGTATGCCTCTACTAGACTAGCTCGTTAATCAAAGATGGTTAAGTTTCCTAGCCATGGACAAGAGTTGTCATTTGATGAACAGGATCACATCATTAGAGAATGATGTCATTGACTTGACCCATCCGTTAGCTTAGCACTTTGATCGTTTAGTTTACTGCTATTGCTTTCTCCATAACTTATGCATGTTCCTATGACTATGAGATTATGCAACTCCCGAATACCCGAGGAACACTTAGTGTGCTATCAAACGTCACAACGTAACTGGGTGACTATAAAGATGCTCTACAGGTATCTCCAATGGTGTTTGTTTAGTTGGCATAGATCGAGATTAGGATTTGTCACTCCGTGTATCGGAGAGGTATCTCTGGGCCCTCTTGGTAATGCACATCACTATAAGCCTTGCAAGCAATGTGACTAATGAGTTAGTTACAGGATGTTGCATTACGGAACGAGTAAATAGACTTGCCGGTAACGAGATTGAACTAGGTATTGAGATACCGACGGTTGAATCTCGGGCAAGTAACATACTGATGAGAAAGGGAACAACGTATGTTGTTATGCGGTTTGACCGATAAAGATCTTCGTAGAATATGTAGGAACCAATATGAGCATCCAGGTTCCGCTATTGGTTATTGGCTGGAGATGAGTCTCGGTCATGTCTACATAGTTCTCGAACCCGTAGGGTCCGCATGATTAACGATCGGTATTATGAGTTTATGTGTTTTGATGTACCGAAGGTAGTTAGGAGTCTCGGATATGATCACGGACATGACGATGAGTCTCGAAATGGTCAAGACATAAAGATCGATATATTGGAAGGCTATATTTGGACATCAAAATGGTTCCGGGTGAGTTCAGGCATTTACCGGAGTACCGGGGGGGGGGGGGTTACTAGAACCCCCTGGAGAGTGTATGGGCCTTAATGGGCCTTAGTGGGAGAGAGGAGGAGGCGGCCTAGGTGGGGGCGCGCCCCCCAATCCAAATCCGAATTGGGGTGGGGGCCAACCCCTCTTTCCTTCTCCATCTCTTCCCCTTCCTTCTCTCCTACTCCAAAAAGGGAAAGGGGGAATCCTACTCCCATCGGGAGTAGGACTCCCCCCTTGAGGCGCGCCATAGAGGGCCGGCCCTCCCCCTCCTCCACTCCTTTATATACGGCGGAGGTGGGCACCCCATAGACACACAAGTTGATTGCTTAACCGTGTGCGGTGCCCCCCTCCATAGATTTCCACCTTGGTCATATCGTTGTAGTGCTTAGGCGAAGCCCTGCGTCAGTAACTTCATCATCACCATCATCACGCCGTCATGCTGACGAAGCTCTCCCTCGACACTCAGCTGGATCTAGAGTTCATGGGACGTCACCGAGCTGAACATGTGCAAATCGCGGAGGTGTCGTACCTTCGGTGCTAGGATATGTCGGATCGTGAAGACGTACGACTACATCAACCGCGTTGTCATAACGCTTCCGCTTATGGTCTATGAGGGTATGTGGACAACGCTCTTCCCTCTCGTTGCTATGCATCACCTAGATGGATCTTGCGTGTGCGCAGGAAAATTTTGAAATTACTGCGTTCTCCAATAGGGGGGGGGGGGGGGGGGGCGCCGGGGGGGGGGGGGTCGCAAGTGCATGTTTTTCAAAGGCCAATCGAAAGTGTAAGTTTCTCTACGGTAGTCACAATTGCAAGTTCTTTGAAGGTCGGTCGCGATTGCAAGTTTCTCTAGGGTAGTCGCAATTACAACTTTTCAAAGGAGGCGCAACTACACATTTTCTCTAGGGTAGTTGTAACTATAAGTTTTCGCCGGGGGGGGGGGGGGGGGTGGGGAGGGCTGGGGGTAGTTGCTTTTTTTTACCACAAAGCATCATGAGCTAACTTATTCTTTTTAAAATGCACCTAAAAGCTCTTTTTCACTGTTTTGATTTTTGCCAAGGTGTTGGAAGGACGAGAGAAGGGGTCGGTAGTTATATGGGGATTTTCTTCGTCTTCTTCTTATTTTTGTTTTTCGTCTTAGTTTTTTTCTTTTCATCTTTTTTCCCTTTTTTAGTTATATGGGGTTCATCAACAGTTCTCACTGAAACATTGACCCACCATCCACATTCCTCCATCATCATCCCAAAACACAAATGTTACTGTTTCAGGAATTTTTTTGTCTTTTTTTGTTTGCCTATTGTTCTCTCTGTCATTTTTCAAGGTCCCAGTGCAGTTTTTTTTCTCTGTTACTTTTTTCTTTCCTTTTGTTTTCTCTCCTTTTCTTTTTCTTTTTCTTTTTCTTTTTCTGTTTCGTTTCATTTCATTTTTATGTTTTTTCATGTTTTCTTTCTTTTTTGAAAAATGTTCATGATTTTCCAAAAATATTCATAAAATTCGACAAATGTTTTTCTTTCTCATAAATTATTCAAAAATCCAAAATGGATAATAAATAATTTGTACTTAAAAATGCTGTGAGTTTCACATTTTTTTAGAAATTGAAAAAGTTCCTGTTTTTAAATGTTGGTCACTTTTTAAATTTTATTCACAAATTAAAAATGTTCTGAATTTCAAAAAATGTTCCCATTTTTTAAAGTCTGTTCATAAATTCAAAATATGTCATTGTTTTCAAATTTTGTTCATAAATTCAAAAAATGAATGCAAGTTTGAGAAATTGCTCACAATAAAAAAACACAATTTTAAAGAAATGTTTGATAAAGTGCTAAAATTGTTCGATCTGTCAGGGTAGATAGTTCTTTAAAGTTTCATGATGTTTATTAATCACCAACTCTATCAGCTCTATTGTGTTGCAACACGCGCTCAGCAGTGATAGAGCTCCCATGTGAGCGGCTTTTTTGACGTGATACAACGCTGCGTCTACCAATGGGCAGGCACATTCCGGGGCTATAGCCTGTGCAACATGCAGAAATTGGCCGCAACGAGTTTCTAGACAAGCCGAAACCCGTAGATAGCAACAATCCACATCAGTGTGAAAGTCCCTACATAATTTTACAACAGACAACACATAATAAAACTTAAATAGTCTAGTTTAAAAAAACTTAAATGGGCTAATGGGGAGAATTACGAGAACCTAGTTTGGGAAACAACCGAAATAGGGCCAAGACAGCTGAGGTAAGGTGAATGATACCAAACTATAACTCATCTAGATGAGTTCTAGACACTCCCTAAGAAATATCTGAACAAAAAGATGTTGATGAACCCCCTTGCGCCTACATCCTCTATCAAACCATGCGTCAAGGTCTATGCCTGACAAGAGGAGAGGCCCCCACGATGAGCACCACCACCGCCGCCTACTTCAACCAGAAAACCCTCTAGTAGCCCGGCCTTCCTATTCACCATCGAATTCGACCCCCTCTGCCAAATCTTCCTTCCCGTGAGGAGTTGCCGCTGCCTGCCCTTTGCCGCCCCGCACGTCGGAGCTCACCAAGGCGATGTTTTTGTTCGTTGATTGTTGCCGACGCTGTAAGCCGGTGATGCAGCAGCTCGTCGACTGTTGCCGGCGCTGCAAGCCGAGGGCGATGCAGCACCTTGTCGACTATTGCGGCGCTGCAAACGAGATGGCTGAAGGATCATTGGCACTGTGATGCAGCAATATTTGGTCTTGCGGAAGGTTCGTGATGTGAGCTGGACTACAAGGAGGTGTCCTCGTGGTGCGCGGAGGGTGGCGCCGCCGGCACTACAACGACGAAGCTGCAAGAGTGATCAGTCATGGTGTTGCACTCTGTGATATCTCTGTTGTACATGCAGTGTAGTTCATTTGCCTTTTTAGCATAACAACCCCATCACTCATCTTTGTACATAACTTTGATGATTGTTAATAGAAAATTACCGTAGAACAATTTTTCTACGGTCAAAGCCTAAAAAAAACTCAACACTCATCTTTATTATTAATCTTGCATTTTTAATACTCCCCCTGATTCATATTAATTGTTGCTAATTTTGTATAACTTTATATTAAAATTGTATTAAATCAACAACAATTAATATGGACGGTAGGGAGTATATTTTTTGATTTCTTTTTGCATCCCGGGTGCAACTGCATCCTCAAGCCAAAACACCTCTCTTTATTTTGCGGAAACATAGATATTTATACTGATGTATTTCTTTTGTTCATTTGCATGTACATACATATGTCGGAACATTTATATGATAGTCCGATTACTTGATTCAGAACCATAGTTTTCACTTATCCACGTCCTTCAAGCTGAATAGGGACAAGTACATTTTTTGTCGTCCTTCGTCTATAATAACAATGCTCGATTTCATGTTTCCTTCTATACATAAAAAGTACAACTACACTAATTAGGTTGCAGTTCTGATTACCATGTATACGTGTTGCTGATTCTTCTATTGGGCATGTGATTCCTTTTAAATGTTTCTTGGAAGTCCATATTTTATTCTATTTTCATTCTGATTGTCACATAGTCGCATTTTTTCTCTTAATTCATGATGTATAATTACCGGTTAGGAGAAAATTGCCTGCCAAGTTCGCGTACATTTCGAACACTTCCAATATTAACATGAAAAGTTTTCGGTTTTCTTAGTATTTTCGAATTTTCAAAGTCACTAGCCCGTGCGGACGCCCGGGTTGATGACTAGTATACACAAATTGGTATAGACCACGGGTAATATACCATATTCCATTTTCTAAAAAGCTATGCATAAATATATCAAAGCAAGAGTGATCAATCATGGTATTGCACTCTGTGATGTCTCGGTTGCCCATGCAGCGTACTTCATTTGAATCCTTTTTAGCATAACGACCACATCGCTCATCTTTATCCTATCGCAAGGCGAGTCATTGGAGCAGAGCAAACCAACTTCCAATACCGGCAGAAGAAAGTTACCGTGCAAGTTGCAACTTGAGGAGGAGCCTTGCAGTAGCCGGGCATCAACGACATGGGTCAGCTCTGCGGGAAATGACTGGTAAACCCATCGCCTAAGGCTTAGTTCTCCGACGAACATAGCATCTGTAGGCTTCCTTCCAGTAAAAACTTCAAGGAGCATTATTCCGTAGCTAAACACATCACTCAGTCGTGATGCTTTTCCATATGACCCATACTCTACACAAGCAAAAGATGAACACATATTTCAACATGACTCATGAGTCTAACAAGAAATGGATATATACATATTAAGCAATATAGCCAATCTTAAGTACCTGGTGACATGTATCCAATTGTACCAGGCATGTTTGAAGAGATCGTTGAGCTATCCTCACATTGTAGTAACCTTGCAATGCCAAAGTCTGCCACATGTGCAGTCATGTCCTCATCAAACAATACATTGCTAGGCTTCAAGTCACAATGCAAAACCACTTCATGGTATCCATGGTGCAGATACTCCATTGCCATTGATACGTCAAGCATAGCGCCTAACCTCTCACGAAACCCGAATTGTCTTGCCCCATCTTCTGAGTGGTGAAGTAGCATGTCTAAGCTGCCGTTGGGCATGTACTGCAACACCAGTGCTATGAAGTCCATGTTATAGCATGTGTTAATTACCCGTATCAGGTTGCGGTGACGCGCCATGCGAAACACACGACATTCCGCGTCAAAGCTCTTAACGCTGTGCTTGGACCGCATATCGAGAACCTTTATTGCAACCACCAAACCGCTGCTCAGTTGGCCCTTAAAAACTTTTCCAAAGCCCCCAGATCCCAACATGTTATCTTCACTAAAATTATCTGTGGCGCGGACAAGATCGACATGAGAGATTAACTGATGGCTTACCGGGTCTTCCAGATCAATAGAAGCTTCGACCTTGCCTTTCTCAAGTTTCTTTCCGATTGATAGGCACCAAGAGTAGAAGCAAAAAGCAGTAGCGCCAAGAGCTATAGTGGCACCCGGGAGTATGATTATCAGCAAACTGGAGGCCATTGGGGTTTCACTTTTGTTTGATCTATGTGTCTGTACGTATTTGCTGGAGTGTTGGTTGCTGCATCGGTGGAGCCTGGATGTGCTTATATTGATGGATGGCCCGGGTGAAAAGGAAGCTAGGTAGACAGAAAAGTCATGGTTGGCAGGGATTGCAATTTACGGAGATGCCCCTGATTGAGTATGTGGCAGTGTGTATACATACGTAGCTTCGTTCTATCGATGAGCCCCTTAGCAGATGGTCTTTGTAAATTGGTAAATGTTTAGGAACGGCCGGCCGGCCAGCAATTGGGCCGATCGCGCGGGCGTCCTACGAATGGCGCTTTATCCATCGGTTCTCAGGTCTGCCGTCTGCGTTGGGTCGAGGCAACCAATCCATCGTATCGTATGTATAGCAGCCTTCCCTGTCCTCCACACACTGCCCTTTCTCCCATCAACCTTATCTACAGGGTGAGACAAAACCAGGGCCGTCTCTAGAAATTTGAGGCCCCGGTGCGAATTTTAAGACGAGGCCTTAAAATTGAAAAATGAGTGCGTCGTAGCCTCCTAAATGGATGACGACGACCACTTACAAAAATAGTGGTGGACAACAAATGTTTTTTTAGCATGGCAAAATTTGTAGCATCGATTTAAAAAATATATTTATTTTTTTCAAAAAAGGAGGACTCCCCAGCCTCTGCATCATCAGAATGATGCATATGGCCAATTTTATAAATAAACAAATAGGTTCAATAAGGTCTAAAAGTCTGAAACAAACTAACACGTCAAACTCACAAAGAGCCAAAGAGCCAAAAACACACTAGCCAAAAAAGGCCACAACCGGCTGGCATAAGCAAGATAGGAAAACTAATTGCCTATCCTATTACATGACCGCCATCTTAATCGGTTGAAAATATCCTGTGCTACCATCTCCCATCGGATAGATTCAGTAACCAAACACTCCCTGACCTTCGTCGGAGTGAGTAGCGACCACATACGGATCAACGCAGTGACTCGGAAAATAATCTGCAAAAAATGAATATTTGTTGTCCTGTTAAAAAACCAAATCATTTCTGCAGTTCCATACCGCCCACAATAAAGCACATACTCCTACACGAATGTGTCTCGCTGTTTCGGACTCTATCGCATTAAGCCACGTTCCAAATAACGTGCTGACAGAATTCACAGGAGTAATGTTAAAGGCTATGTGCACTGTCCGCCATAAAACTTTGGCCAATGGGCAGTCAAGAAAAAGGTGTTTGGTAGTTTCATCCCGATCACAAAAACTACACCTAGTAGGTCATGTCCAGTTACGCTTTGCCAAGTTATCCTTAGTTAAAATGACATGTTTATGTACAAACCACATAAACACTTTAATTTTCAAAGGAACTTTGACTGTCCATACAAATTTAGAAGTAGGAATGGTGCTAGAGTTGATAACATCGAGATACATCGATTTAACTAAGAACTCTCCAGACCTAGTAAGCTTCCAGCGCAACTGATCGGGCTGTTGAGATAGCTGAACCTCCATCAGTCTACTCACTAAATGAAGCCATGCTTTCCAACGATTGCCGGCAAGCGTCCTCCTAAACTGAATATTAAGGGGGATGGACTGCAGTATTGTTGCAACATAAGCATCACGTCGTTGAACAATACTATAAAGGGACGGGTACTGAAGCGTGAGTGGCGTCTCTCCTAGCCAAGTATCTTCCCAGAATCGCGTAGTTGTACCATTACCGACTATAAACTTTGTCCTATTGAAAAAGGCTGATTTGACTCTCATGAGCCCCTTCCAAAAAGGCGAGTCCATGGGTCTCATTGTCACATGGGACAAAGTTTTGGACTGAAGATACTTACTATGGAGAATTTGCGCCCAGGTGGCATCGGTCTCAACAGATAACTTATACAACCACTTGCTGAGAAGACATCTGTTCTTGACCTCAAGATTCTCAATGCCAAGACCCCCTTGGTCTTTTGGTCGACAAATAATATCCCATTTGGCGAGTGTGTATTTTTTTTAGTTCATCGCCCTGCCAGAAGAATCGGGATCTATAGAAGTCCAGCCTTTTCCTAACTCCAACTGGGACTTCGAAGAAAGACAACAGGAACATATGCATACTCATGAGCACCGAATTAATAAGAATTAATCGGCCTCCGTATGACATGAGCTTGTCCTTCCAGCAGCTCAGTTTCTTCTCAAAGCGATCATCGATACACTTCCATTCTCTGTTTGTCAGCTTACGATGGTGAATGGGTATACCTAAATATGTAAAAGGTAAAGTCCTCAGTTCGTACCCAAACAATTGCCTATAAGCCTCTTGTTCCTCATTGGCTCTTCCAAAACAGAACAACTCGCTTTTATGAAAGTTAATCTTTAACCCGATCAATTGTTCAAATAAGCATAACACCAGCTTCATATTTCTCATTTTTGCCAAGTCATGCTCCATAAAGATGATCGTATCATCAGTGTACTGTAGGATAGACACACCTCCATCTACTAGATGAGGCACCAAGCTACCCACCTGACTAGCCTCCTTAGCCCTTCTTATTAGAATTGCCAACATATCAAAGACGATGTTAAACAAAATAGGAGACATCAGATCACCTTGTCTCAGGCCCTTAAGTGTCTGGAAATAATGACGTATGTCGTCATTCACTTTAATTCCAACACTCCCTTTTTACGTGAAAGATTCTACCTGGCGTCGCCAAGCTTCATCAAAATCTTTCATACGTAAGGCCTGTTGAAGGAAAGGCCATTTGACTTTATCGTACGCTTTCTTGAAATCCACCTTGAAAACAACTCCATCTAGTTTTTCCATGTGAATTTCATGGAGCGTTTCATGCAGGACCACAACCCCTTCTAGGATGTTTCTGTCAGGCATGAAAGCAGTTTGGGAATGCTGCACCACAGAATGCGCAATCTGCGTGAGGCTATTAGTCCCAACCTTGGTGAAAATTTTGAAACTAACATTAAGAAGATATATGGGCCTGAACTACTCAATTCTAACAGCCTCTATTTTCTTAGGAAGCAGGGTTATCGTTCCAAAATTCAAGTGAAATAATTGAAGTTGTCCCGAGAATAAGTCATGGAACATCGGTAACAGATCCCCCTTAATAATGTGCCAGCATTTTTTATAGAACTCCGCCGAAAACCCATCCGGCCCTGGAGCCTTATTGTTTTTCATCTGTGAAATGGCCTCAAACACCTCTTTCTCGAAAAAAGGGGCCGTTAGAATATCATTCTCATCAGCCGCAAGTTGAGGAACATCCTCAATCCTAGACTCATCAAGGGAAACACAATTATCCTCTGGAGGCCCAAACAGCTGCTTGTAGTATTCGGTTATGTATAATTTTAGGTTCTCGTGTCCTAAAATCGTTCCTTCATATTGTTCAAGCTGAAAGATCCTCTTCTTTCTATGCTTGCCATTAGCGATCATGTGAAAGAATTGAGTGTTCGCATCCCCCTGGACAACTTTGCGAACCTTAGCCCGCAGCGCCCACTTCAATTCTTATTCACGGAGAAGCTCTTTCAATCTCATCTCCGCCTCAAGCTTAGCATAAAGCTCTGAGGCCGGCAGAATTGTGGATTCGGCTTTTAAATCCAAGGACTGAATAAGTGTAAGGAGCCTTTCCTTTTCAACCTTATAAATCCCACTAAGATGCTTAGCCCACCCACGCAAGAAACTTCTCAAGTGCCTTATCTTATTCTGCGCTCAATCTCCGTCCTACCTCCTGCATCCTTAGCCCATTACCTGCCTACCAGATCCAAGAAGCCATCTCGTTCAAACCAGGCCAGTTCGAACGAAAAGGTGTTTTTGTTCCCCATGTGGGTATCCTCACCAGAGTCCACAAATAAAGGTGTGTGATCTGAAATGCCACGCGAGAGGGCCTGGACTGTTACGAAAGGAAACTTCTATTCCCAATCGACACTCGCTAGGACTCAATCCAACTTTTCAAACGTCGGATTTGGCAAAGCATTAGCCCAGGTAAATTTTCTACCAGAAAGCTCTATCTCTCTCAGATCCAAACTTTCAATAATGGTATTAAACATGAACGACCATCTCCCGTCGAAATTGTCATTGTTCTTTTCCTCTCGCCTTCTAATAATGTTGAAATCGCCCCCAACCAAGATTGGTAGCTGTTCAGAGCCACAAATCCGAACAATATCTGCCAAGAACTCTGGTTGGAGTTCGGGCTGCGCGGCACCATACACCGCCACTAAAGCCCAATTAAACCCATCGGGCTTCGACCTCACCCGAAACTTAACATCAAATTCTCCCATCACCACACTTCGGACTTCTAGCGAATCGCACCTAACTCCTAGTAAGATCCCACCCGATCTTCCTCTCGGAGGCAGGCAGTTCCAATCAAAATCGACACCGCCCGATAAAGTATTGAGAAACTGTGGTGAAAATTTTCTCTACCAGTCTCCGATAAAGCAATAAAATCCAGCCTATGCTCGATCGACACGTCTGCAAGGAACCTTCTTTTAGCCAAGTCTTTCTAGCCTCTGCTATTCCAAAAGATTCCTTTCATAATTCTTCATGAATTTTTTTAGTAGTACGGATCCTAGCACTCCTACGCACTGCCGAAGCCGGGTAAATCTTCCGCTTCCACTTGCATTTAGGTTTGTTCTGATCCTCCTGTCGGTCCTCACAACTGGGCTCAGTGGACCTAACTACGGCAGCCTCAAAAGTGTCATCCTCTTCGTCAGACTTAGGAAGAGGTGGTGCAAGATCCGCACAGAAATTATCGAGCACCCTGACCCCCAACGCATCAATATCGGAATCATTCATGGTTTTAACCGCTGCTAAGTTACGAATCATTTCTAGAGCACGTTCCGCTTCGAAATCCAGGATATCATTAACTGATTTTGAAATTCCACTATCATTACTACCTAGTGAAACTCCTAATTGGTTTGCATTATTAATGATCTCATCATTAGAAAAATGCAGAATAGAATTAGAGGTGTTAACCGACATACCAGTAGTGACCTCAATGTCATGAAGCTTGGACGGCCTCATAGCGCACCGGTGTTGTATGTCATCAACCTTCGAATAGTCCTGGAGACGGCAACTCATCCGTCGCCCTGCAGAGATTGGATCCAGAATCCCTCCAAAAGCAATGACCTCCTCCCGAGTGACTCTGCTTGGAGTAGGGCCACCGGCCTCACCCCTCGAAGAATCAACAGGAGCAGTCGAAGGCAGCGGCAGGGAACTCCACGGCGCAGGCCGCGAACCACTGCCCTGAGGCGCAGGCGTGCCAGGGGAGAGAAGTGCGTGGGCCGCCTGCCCGTACTCCCCACCCGCCCCAGCCCTCTGGCAAGAGGAATTCGCCAGCGCCGCAAGTGGTGTGGCCACCCTAAGCACTACAGGGGAAGAGGGAGCCGAGACCACCTGCCCCGGGCCCCCTCCTCTAAGCTCAGCCATCAACTTTGGCGCCGTCGCTGCAATAGGAGAGGAAGGAGCGGAGCCAACCTGCCCCGGACCCCCTCCCCAAGGTACAACCTCCATCGCCGGTACCGCGGCCTGTGGTGAGATGACGGGCGGAGCGGGAGAACGAGTGGCCACCTGCCGAAGCTCCTCCACCCTGCCATCGACCGAGGTCGTCACAGAGATAATCACCTTCAATCCCCCTTGAACGGGATTGTCAGCATCCCCAAAATCCAGGGTAGGTAGCGTGCGCTCAAACACATCATCGGACTCCATCCGGTCACTCTAGAGTCTTGGCAGAGCGGAAGCAGGCTCAAACGACCCAAATCTCAGAGAAGTCATTGGCACCGAAGAAGGTGGTACCGTCCCATCCCCGGGCGTCTGAGAAACGGACCCCAATCTGCGAGACAACTCTCGTCTAGTGCTAACTCTTGAGCACTGTGTTGGTTTTCCCTTGAAGAGGAAAGGGTGATGCAGTAAAGAAGCGTAAGTATTTCCCTCAGTTTTTGAGAACCAAGGTATCAATCCAGTAGGAGACCACGCGCGAGTCACCTCGTACCTACACAAACAAATAAGAACCTCACAACCAACGCGATAAAGGGGTTGTTAATCTCTTCACGGCCACTTGCAAGAGTGATATCTGATAGAGATAATAATAATAAGATAAATATTTTTGGTATTTTTATGATATAGATTGAAAGTAAAGATTGCAAAATAAAGTAGATAGAAACTTATATAATGGAGAATAGACCCGGGGGCCATAGGTTTCACTAGTGGCTTCTCTCAAGATAGCATAAGTATTACGGTGGGTGAACAAATTACTGTCGAGCAATTGATAGAAAAGCGAATAATTATGAGAATATCTAGGCATGATCATCTATATAGGCATCACGTCCGTGACAAGCTGGCCAAAACGATTCTGCATCTACTACTATTACTCCACACATCGACCGCTATCCAGCATGCATCTAGAGTACTAAGTTCATAAGAACATAGTAATGCCTTAAGAAAGATGACATGATGTAGTGGGATAAACTCATGCAATATGATGTAAAACCCATCTTGTTATCCTCGATGGCAACAATACAATATGTGTCGTTTCCCTTTCTGTCACTGGGGTCGAGCACCGCAAGATTGAACCCAAAGCTAAGCACCTCTCCCATTGCAAGAAAGATCAATCTAGTAGGCCAAACCAAACTGATAATTCGAAGAGACTTGCAAAGATAAACCAATCATACATAAAAGAATTCAGAGAAGATTCAAATATTGTTCATAGATAAACTTGATCATAAACCCACAATTCATCGGATCTCGAAAACACACCGCAAAACAAGATTACATCAAATAGATCTCCAAGAGAATCGAGGAGAACTTTGTATTGAGATCCAAAGAGAGAGAAGAAGCCATCTAGCTACTAGCTATGGACCCGAAGGTCTGAAGTAAACTACTGACACATCATCGGAGGGGCCATGGAGTTGATGTAGGGGCCCTCCATGATCAATGCCCCCTCCGGCGGAGCTCCGGAAAAGGCCCCAAGATGGGATCTCTTGGGTACAGAAGGTTGCGGCTGTGGAAATAGGGTTGCGTGGTGCTCCTGGATGTTCTCGGGGTATATGGATATATATAGGAGGAAGAAGTACGTCGGTGGAGCAACGAGGGGCCCACGAGGGTGGAGGACGAGCCCAGGGGGGTAGGCGCGCCCCCTGCCTCGTGGCCTATGATACGTCTCCAATGTATCTATAATTTTTGATTGCTCCATGCTATATTATCTTCTGTTTTGGACATTATTAGGATCTATTATCCACCTTTATATTATTTTTGGGACTGACCTACTAACCGGAGGCCCAGCCCAGAATTGCTGTTTTTTGCCTATTTTAGGGTTTCGAAGAAAAGGAATATCAAACGGAGTCCAAACGGAATGAAACCTTTGGGAACGTGATTTTTGGAACGAACAAGATCCAGGAGACTTGGACCCTACGTCAAGCAACCAACAGGGAGGCCACGAGGTAGGTGGGGTGCGCCTACCCCCCCCTTCCCCAAGCGCGACTATCCCCCCGGGCGCGCCCTCCACCCTCGTGGGCCCCCTGTTGCTCCACCGACGTACTTCTTCCTCCTATATATACCTACGTACCCCCAAACGATCAAAGACGGAGCCAAAACCCTAATTCCACCGCCGTAACTTTTTGTATCCACGAGATCCCATCTTGGGGCCTGTTCCGGAGCTCCGCCGGAGGGGGCATCGATCACGGAGGGCTTCTACATCAACACCATAGCCTCTCTGATGAAGTGTGAGTAGTTCACCTCAGACCTTCGGGTCCATAGTTATTAGCTAGATGGCTTCTTCTCTCTTTTTGGATCTCAATACAAAGTTCTCCCCCTCTCTTGTGGAGATCTATTCGATGTAATCTTCTTTTTGCAGTGTGTTTGTTGAGACTGATGAATTATGGGTTTATGATCAAGTTTATCTATGAACAATATTTGAATCTTCTCTGAATTTTTTTATGTATGGTTGGTTATCTTTGCAAGTCTCTTTGAATTATCAGTTTGGTTTGGCCTACTAGATTGATCTTTCTTGCAATGGGAGAAGTGCTTAGCTTTGGGTTCAATCTTGCGGTGTCCTTTCCCAGTGACAGTAGGGGCGGCAGGGCACATATTGTATTGCTGCCATCGAGGATAACAAGATGGGGTTTTCATCATATTGCATGAGTTTATCCCTCTACATCATGTCATCTTGCTTACGGCGTTACTTTATTCTCTTGAACTTAATACTCTAGATGCATGCTGGATAGCGGTCGATGTGTGGAGTAATAGTAGTAGATGCAGGCAGGAGTCAGTCTACTTGTCTTGGACGTGATGCCTATATACATGATCATACCTAGATATTCTCATAACTATGCTCAATTATGTCAATTGCTCAACACTAATTTGTTCACCCACCGTAAAATACTTATGCTCTTGAGAGAAGCCACTAGTGAAACCTATGGCCCCGGGGTCTATCTTCATCATATTAATCTTCCAACACTTAGTTATTTCCTTTGCTTTTATTTTACTTTGCATCTTTATCATAAAAATACCAAAAATATTATCTTATCATATCTATCAGATCTCACTCTCGTAAATGACCGTGTAGGGATTGACAACCCCTTATCGCGTTGGTTGCGAGGATTTATTTGTTTTTTGCAGGTGCGAGGGACTCACGCGTAGCCTCCTACTGGATTGATACCTTGGTTCTCAAAAACTGAGGGAAATACTTACGGTACTTTGCTGCATCACCCTTTCCTCTTCAAGGGAAAACCAACGCATTGCTCAAGAGGTAGCAAGAAGGATTTCTGGCGCCGTTGCCGGGGAGGTCTACACAAAAGTCAACATACCAAGTACCCATCACAAACCCTTATCTCCCGCATTACATTATTTGCCATTTGCCTCTCGTTTTCCTCTCCCCCACTTCACCCTTGCCGTTTTATTCGCCCTCTCTCTCCTTCTCTATCCTCCCTCTCATTCTCTATTTGCCTCTTTTTTGCCCGTTCCTCGTTTGCTTGTGTGTTGGATTGCTTGCTTGTCACGATGGCTCTTCCCCGATTTGGTGATCTTCACCTTAAAAGGTTAGAAGAAATCGAAAGCAACGTTAGGAGTTTTATGGTCTTGCAATTTGAGCATAATAGTCTCTTTAGAAACAAGCTTAAGGAACAAAAAGATTTATGAGTTATATGAATAAAGAGCTCGATCATATGGCTAAAGAATTTGGTGGTTTGAGATCCCAAATTGCTTGTCTTGAGAAGTTAATAGCTGAAGTTTCGGATAAGCAGGCTACCTTAGTTAATAAGATGGCCGCTAAGCCGGAAGACAATGATAATAAAGATGAAGATCTAAAAGTTATTGATGTGTCCCCTATTAAATCTTTGTTTTGCAATATGAATCTTGATAATGATGGGACTGAATATGATCCACCTTTACCTAGAAGGCGTTCCAAAAATTCGGAGTTTTTAGATCTTGATGCTAAATTTGATAAAAGTGGGATTGAAGAGATCAAAACTCTTGATGTTAATGAACTTACTATTTTTGATTTCAAGAAATTTAATTATGATAATTGCTCTTTGATAGATTGTATTTCTTTGTTGCAGTCCGTGCTAAATTCGCCTCATGCTTATAGTCAAAATAAAGCTTTTACTAAACATATCGTTGATGTTTTGATGCAATCTTATGAAGAAAAACTTGAGTTGGAAGTTTCTATCCCTAGAAAACTTTATGATGAGTGGGAACCTACTATTAAAATTAAAATTAAAGATCATGAATGCTATGCTTTGTGTGATTTGGGTGCTAGTGTTTCCACGATTCCAAAGACTTTGTGTGATTTGCTAGGTTTCCGTGATTTTGATGATTGCTCTCTAAACTTGCACCTTGCAGATTCCACTATTAAGAAACCTATGGGAAGAATTAATTATGTTCTTATTGTTGCAAATAGGAATTATTTGCCTGTAGATTTTATCGTTCTTGATATAGATTAAAATCCTTCATGTCCTATTATTCTTAGTAGACCTTTCCTTAGAATGATTGCTGCAATTATTGGTATGAAGGAAGGAAATATTAGATTCCAATTTCCGTTAAGGAAAGGCATGGAACACTTTCCTAGAAAGAAAATCAAATTACCTTATGAATCTATTATGAGAGCCACTTATGGATTGCCTACCAAAGATGGCAATACCTAGATCTATCCTTGCTTTTTATGCCTAGCTAGGGGCGTTAAACGATAGCGCTTGTTGGGAGGCAACCCAATTTTATTTTTTCCTTGATTTATGCTCCTGTTTAGTAATAAATAATTTATCTAGCCTCTTTTTTGGTTGTCTTTTTTTGTGTTTAATTAGTGTTTGTGCCAAGTAGAACCGTTGGGAAGACTTGGGGAGAGTCTTGTTAATCTTGCTGTAAAAAACAGAAACTTTAGTGCTCACGAGAACTGCTGCCATTTTTATTTGGAAAGTGCTATTTAGTTAATTATTTTTGAAGATGATTAATAGATAAATTCCTCACGTCCAGAAATTTATTTTAGAATTTTTGGGGTTCCAGATATTGCGCTAGCTACAGATTACTACAGACTGTTCTGTTTTTGACAGATTCTGTTTTTCGTGTGTTGTTTGCTTATTTTGATGAATCTATGGCTAGTAAAATAGTTTATAAACCATTGAGAAGTTGGAATAAATTAGGTTTAACACCAATATAAATAAAGAATGAGTTCATTACAGTACCTTGAAGTGGTCTTTTGTTTTCTTTCGCTAACGGAGCTCACGAGATTTTCTACTTTAAGTTTTGTGTTGTGAAGTTTTCAAGTTTTGGGTAAGGATTTGATGGATTATGGAACAAGGAGTGGCAAGAGCCTAATCTTGGGGATGCCCATGGAACCCCCAAGATAATCTAAGGACACCAAAATCCAAAGCTTGGGGATGCCCCGGAAGGCATCCCCTTTTTCGTCTACTTCCATCGGTAACTTTACTTGGAGCTATATTTTTATTCACCACATGATATGTGTTTTGCTTGGAGCGTCTTGTATGACTCGAGTCTTTGCTTTTTAGTTTACCACAATCATCCTTTCTGTACACACCTTTTGAGAGAGACACACATGATTCGTAAATTGTTAGAATACTCTATGTGCTTCACTTATATCTTTTGAGTTATATAGTTTTGCTCTAGTACTTCACTTATATCTTTTAGAGCACGGTGGTGGATTTGTTTTATAGAAACTATTGATCTCTCATGCTTCACGTAGATTATTTTGAGAGTCTTAAATAGCATGGTAATTCGCTTAAATAATCCTAATATGCTAGGTATTCAAGATTATTAAAAACTTTCTTATGAGTGTTTTGAATACTAAGAGAAGTTTGATGCTTGATGATTGTTTTCAGATATGGAGATAGTGATATTAAAGTTGTGCTAGTTGAGTAGTTGTGAAATTGAGAAATACTTGTGTTGAAGTTTGCAAGTCCCGTAGCATGCACGTATGGTAAACGTTATGTAACAAATTTGAAACATGAGGTGTTCTTTGACTGTCTTCCTTATGAGTGGCAGTCGGGGACGAGCGATGGTCTTTTCCTACCAATCTATCCCCCTAGGAGCATGCGCGTAGTGCTTGGTTTTTGATGACTTGTAGATTTTTGCAATAAGTATGTGAGTTCTTTATGACTAATGTTGAGTCCATGGATTATACGCACTCTCACCCTTCCATCATTGCTAGCCTCTTCGGTACCGTGCATTGCCCTTTCTCACATTGAGAGTTGGTGCAAACTTCGCAGGTGCATCCAAACCCCGTGATATGATACGCTCTTTCACACATAAACCTCCTTATATCTTCCTCAAAACAGCCACCACACCTACCTATTATGGCATTTCCATAGCCATTCCGAGATATATTGCCATGCAACTTTCCACCATCCCGTTTATCATGGCACATTCATCATTGTCATATTGCTTTGCATGATCATGTAGTTGACATCATATTTGTGGAAAAGCCACCGTTCATAATTCTTTCATACATGCACACTTGATTCATTGCATATCCCGGTACACCGCCGGAGGCATTCATATAGAGTCATACCTTGTTCTAGTATCGAGTTGTAATCATTGAGTTGTAAATAAATAGAAGTGTGATGATCATAATTTAATAGAGCATTGTCCCAATAAAAAAAGAGAAAGGCCAAAAAAGGCCCTAAAAAGGGACAATGCTACTATCTTTTTTTCCCACACTTGTGCTTCAAATTAGCACTATGATCTTCATAGAGAGTCTCTTGTTTTGTCACATTCATATACTAGTGGGAATTTTTCATTATAGAACTTGGCTTGTATATTCCAAAAATGGGCCTCCTCAAGTGCCCTAGGTCTTCGTGAGCAAGCAAGTTGGATGCACACCCACTAGTTTCTTTTGAGCTTTCATACATTTATAGGTCTATTGCATTTGTTGCATGGCAATCCCTACTCCTTGCATTAACATCAATCGATGGGCATCTCCATAGCTCATTGATTAGCCTCGTTGATGTGAGACTTTCTCATTTTTTGTCTTCTCCACTTAACCCCCATCATTATACTCTATTCCACCCATAGTGCTATATCCATGGCTCACGCTCATGTATTGCGTGAAGGTTTATAAAGTTTGAGATTACTAAAGTATGAAACAATTGCTTGGCTTGTCATGGGGGATGTGCATGATCAGAGCATTCTTGTGTGATGAAAATGGAGCATGACTAAACTATATGATTTTGTAGGGATGAACTTTCTTTGGCCATGTTATTTTGAGAAGACATAATTGCTTAGTTAGTATGCTTGAAGTATTATTATTTCTATGTCAATATTAAACTTTTATCTTGAATCTTTCAGATCTGAATATTCATGCCACAACTAAGAAGAATTACATTGAAATTATGCCTAGTAGCATTCCACATCAAAAAAATTGTTTTTATCATTTACCTACTCGAGGACGAGCAGGAATTAAGCTTGGGGATGCTTGATATGTCTCCAACGTATCTATAATTTTTTATTGCTCCATGCTATATTATCTTCTATTTTGGACATTATTGGGCTTTATTATCCACTTTTATATTATTTTTGGGACTAACCTACTAACCGGAGGCCCAACCCAGAATTGTTGTTTTTGCCTATTTTAGGGTTTTGAAGAAAAGGAATATCAAACGGAGTCCAAACGGAATGAAACCTTCGGGAACGTGATTTTTGGAACGAACAAGATCCAGGAGAGTTGGACCCTACGTCAAGCAACCAACAGGGAGGCCACGAGGTAGGTGGGGCGCGCCTACCCCCCCCCCCCCAGGCACGCACTCCACCCTTGTGGGCCCCCTGTTGCTCCACCGACGCACTTCTCCCTCCTATATATACCTACGTACCCCAAACGATCAAAGACGGAGCCAAGACCCTAATTCCAAAGCCGTAACTTTATGTATCCACGAGATCCCATCTTGGGGCCTGTTTCGGAGCTCCGTCGGAGGGGGCATCGATCACAGAGGGCTTCTACATCAACACCATAACCTCTCCGATGAAGTGTGAGTAGCTTACCTCAGACCTTCGGGTCCATAGTTATTAGCTAGATGGTTTCTTCTCTCTTTTTGGATCTCAATACAAAGTTCTCCCCCTCTCTTGTGGAGATCTATTCGATGTAATCTTGTTTTTGCGGCGTGTTTGTTGAGATCGGTGAATTGTGGGTTTATGATCAAGTTTATCTATGAACAATATTTGAATCTTCTCTGAATTCTTTTATGTATGATTGGTTATCTTTGCAAGTCTCTTCAAATTATCGGTTTGGTTTGGCCTACTAGATTGATCTTTCTTGCAATGGGAGAAGTGCCTAGCTTTGGGTTCAATCTTGCGGTGTCCTTTCCCAGTGACAGTAGGGGCAGCAAGGCACGTATTGTATTGTTGCCATCGAGGATAACAAGATGGGGTTTTCATCATATTGCATGAGTTTATCCCTCTACATCATGTCATCATGAGTGACAGTAGGGGCGTTACTCTGTTCTCTTGAACTTAATACTCTATATGCATGCTGGATAGCGGTCGATGTGTGGAGTAATAGTAGTAGATGCAGGCAGGAGTCGGTCTACTTGTCTTGGATGTGATGCCTATATACATGATCATACCTAGATATTCTCATAACTATGCTCAATTATGTCAATTGCTCAACAGTAATTTGTTCACCCACCGTAAAATACTTATGCTCTTGAGAGAAGCCACTAGTGAAACCTATGGCCCCCGGGTCTATCTTCAGCATATTAATCTTCCAACACTTAGTTATTTCCTTTGCTTTTATTTTACTTTGCATCTTTATCATAAAAATACCAAAAATATTATCTTATCATATCTATCAGATCTCACTCTCGTAAGTGACCGTGTAGGGATTGACAACCCCTTATCGCATTGGTTGCGAGGATTTATTTGTTTTGTGCAGGTGCGAGGGAATCACGCGTAGGCACCTACTGGATTGATACCTTGGTTCTCAAAAACTGAGGGAAATACTTACGCTACTTTGTTGCATCACCCTTTCCTCTTCAAGGGAAAACCAACGCAGTGCTCAAGAGGTAGTAGCCTCCTCGATTGTTTCTTGACGCACACTCCAAGTCTACTGGATGACGTTTGTTCCAAAAATAACGCTCCCGAAGGTTTCATTCCGTTTGGACTCCGTTTGATATTCCTTTTCGGCGAAACTCTAAAATAGGCAAAAAAACAACAATTTGGTCTAGGCCTCCGGTTAATAGGTTAGTCCAAAAAATGTAATAAAAGTGTAAAAATAAGCCCATTAACATCCAAAATAGATAATATAATAGCATGGAGCAATCAAAAATTATAGACACGTTGGAGACGTATCAAGCATCCCCAAGCTTAAATCCTGCTCGTCCTCTAGTAGGTAAATGATAAAAAAGAATTTTTGATGTGGAATGCTTCCTAACAAATTTATCAATGTAATTTTTCTTTATTGTGGCATGAATGTTCAGATCCGAAAGATTCAAGATAAAAGTTTAATATTGACATAGAAATAATAATACTTCAAGCAGACTAACTTAGCAATCATGTCTTCTCAAAATAACATGGCTAAAGAAAGTTATCCCTACAAAATCATATAGTCTGGCTATGCTCTATCTTCATCACACAAAATATTAAATCATGCATGACCCCGATGACAAGCCAAGCAATTGTTTCATAATTTTGATGTTCTCAAACTTTTTCAATCTTCACGCAATATATGAGCGTCAGCCATGGATATAACACTATGGTGGAATAGAATGGTGGTTGTGGAGAAGACAAAAAAGGAGAAGTCTTACATCAACTAGACGTATCAACGGGCTGTGGAGATGCCCATTCATAGATATCAATATGAGTGAGTAGGGATTGCCATGCAACGGATGCACTAGAGCTATAAGAGCATGTCTAGTAGAACCCTCAAACCCTCAAACCCTTAAAGCAGTTTTAAGGGTTGAGAAGTGCCAGTTTTTGGCACTTTTTAGGGTTGAAAAACAGGGGCAAAGGCTAGAACCCTCAACCCCAACCCTTAAAGCAGTTTAAGGGTTGGGTTTGAGGGTTCTAGTCTTTGCCTGAACCCCAACCTTTAAATCTATCATTTGACATCTCACAATTTATGACTACAAGAACACAATCAACCTCAAACAAACTACCAAATGACAATCATTGATGCATAGTTTAATAGTTTACATCACAAAATCATCATCTTCCCCCTCTCATCGGCACCATCACCAAAAAGTTGCACCTCGGCGCCATCTCCTAGACCACATTCGGGCTCCATCAAGCATATCCATAGGCGTCGGCGGAGTCGTCCACACCGCCATCGCCACAACTACTCATCGGAGTGTCACCTTGAAAAGTAGAGGACGCACCACGGAACATCCTCTTCCTCTCCGCGATGTCCTCCTTGTAGTCCTTCCACCATTGCAATTGGTCTTGATCCATGTCCTTCTTGGACATCATCATGTGCTCCTTCTCTTCCACCATGAGTTATTTCCATACCTTTGCCTCTTTGAGCTTGATCATCCTCTCCTCCAAGTCGGCTTTGCGCTTTGCTTCTTCACTCTTTGCTTCAACTTGTGCAAGCTTGACCTCTTTCTTCTTCTCGGTGATAAGAAGCTTCGTCTCCAATGTCTTCGTTGTCAATTCCTCTCTTTCCTTCATCATGTGCTCCATCTTCTCCCTTAGGCTTGACGCCTCTCCTTCCATCTTCACCCTTAGCTTGCCATTCTTGTTTCCCTCGGGCTTGCCCAAGTTCCTCTCCTCCTCATCTTCACTATCATCCATCCTAAGCATTGCCGACTTCTTGGGTGCGGTCTCTTGATCCCTCAACTTCCACTTGTCAAAGGTTTGAAGAATTGCCCAAGCATGCTTAAATGGGAATGGCTTGCCCTTGGAAGCAGCCATCTCCTTGTACCTCATGCCAGCAATTGTCTCCTATCAACCACACATAATCACATAAGAACCCACTAATAGCATAGTACACACACATAATCAAAATAGTGAAGAGATATGTACTCACATAGTCACTCTCCACGGTTCCACTAGGTGGTACATCCCTCACTTGGTCCATGGCCGCAATCCTATGAGCACAAGCGGGCTTCATCAACTCCCACTGGCCTTGAAGCGACCGGTAAGTGCGAGAGATGAACCCACTATTCTTCGGCTTGATCCTACAATACATGTCCTCGATCCTTTGCCAATATCGTTTATCGGTTTGATTGGTGCCGGTGCTTGCATCCATCCCCACAGTTGCCCAAGCACGAACCTAGAGGATATCTTCCGCCTCGGTATAGTTTGTCGACCGCACGTGTGGGCGGGAAGCGGCGGTAAATGCCTCCTCCCCCATCTCGGCCATCTCCTCCTCGTCATCCCCTTCATCCTCATCATCTTCCTCCGAGTCATCACCAACCCTAAAGGGGTCTAGAGGCGGAGCTCCGAGGTCCACCTCCGCATTTTGGAGGAGGTCCATGAACGAGGATGGGGTTGCCATTTCCTCGAACACCTCGTGCGCGGCGGGAGGAGGTTCGGTGACGGCGGCGGGCGAGGCCGCGGGCTTCTTCCACGCCGCGGGCTTCTCCCGCGGCTTGTTCACGGCCGGGGACGAGCCGACGACCTTGGAGGCCTCCCCTCGCGGCCCATGAGAGGCCGCCTTCGGTCGGCTCTTCTTGGGGGCGGGCACCGCGGCGGGGACAGGGGCCGGGGCGGGAGCCAGGGAGGCGGGAGGAGGCAGGGCGAGGCCCGCCCGCCGCCGCTTGGCCCCGACGTGGGTCGCCGCCACCACGTCGGCCACTGTCGGGGCGGGGGCGGGGCCCGAGTCGGGCGGGGCGGGCAAGACGGCGGGCGGGGCGGGCGCGGCGGCGGGCGGGGGCGCGGCGGCGGGCGGGGGCGCGGCGGCGGCGGAGGCCTCCATGGCCGGCGCGGGGCGAGGCGGCGGGAGGAGCCGGGAAGGCGGGATGAAACTTCCCTCCCGCGCGAGAGGAAAGAGGAGTGCAGGTTGGGGGATTTTTTCCTCTCAACCCTCACTTCTACAGGTTGGGAAACAGTTTGAGGGTTGGACCTCTAATTTTTTTTACGGGTTTGAGGGTTTAGAGGTTCTAGTCTACGGCTTTTTTTCGACGAAAACTGTAAAAAAACAGTTATTTTTAGGGGTTTGAGGGTTTGACGGCTCTACTAGACTTGTTCTAAGTGTATGAAAGCTCAACAAAAAAAAGTAAGTGGGTGTGCATCCAACTTGCTTGCTCACGAAGACCTAGGGCAATTTGAGGAAGCCCATCATTGGAATATACAAGCCAAGTTCTATAATGTAAAATTCCCACTAGTTTATGAAAGTGACAACATAGGAGACTCTCTATCATGAACATCATGGTGCTACTTTGAAGCACAGGTGTGGAAAAAGGATAGTAACATTGTCCCTTCTCTCTTTTTCTCTAATTTTTTATTTTTATTTATTTATTTGGGCCTTCTTTCTTTTTTTTCTTTTGGCCTCTTTTCTTTTTCTTTTTTTTTCCGTCCGGAGTCTCATGCCGACTTGTGGGGGAATCATAGTCTCCATCATCCTTTCCTCACTGGGACAATGCTCTAATAATGATGATCATCACACTTCTTTTTACTTACAACTCAAGAATTACAACTCAATACTTAGAACAAAATATGACTCTATGTGAATGCCTCCGGCGGTGTACCGGGATATGCAATGAATAAAGAGTGACATGTATGAAAGAATTATGAACGGTTGCTTTGCCACAAATATGATGTCAACTACATGATCATGGAAAGCATATGACAATGATGAAGCGTGTCATAACATCGGAACGGTGAAAAGTTGCATGGAAATATATCTCAGAATGGCTATGGAAATGCCATAATAGGTAGGTATGGTGGCTGTTTTGAGGAAGGTATATGGTGGGTTTATGGTACCGGCGAAAGTTGTGCGGTACTAGAGAGGCTAGCAAGTGTGGAAGGGTGAGGGTGCGTATAATCCATGGACTCAACATTAGTCATAAAGAACTCATATACTTATTGCAAAAATTTATTAGTTATCGAAACAAGGTACTACGCGCATGCTCCTAGGGGGATAGATTGGTAGGAAAAGACCATCGCTCGTCCCCGACCGCCACTCATAAGGAAGGAAATCAATAAATAAATCATGCTATGACTTCATCACATAACGGTTCACCATACGTGCATTCTATGGGAATCACAAACTTAAACACAAGTATTTCTCAAATTTACAACTACTCAACTAGCATGACTCTAATATCACCATCTCCATATCTCAAAACAATCATCAAGTATCAAACTTCTCTTAGTATTCAAAGCACTTATCTATAAGTTTTATAATGCTTAAAAGCAAATTGCCATTTAGTTCTAAAGGATTCTCAAAATGATATAAGTGAAGCACAAGAGATCAATTATTACTATAAAATAAAACCACCACCGTGCTCTAAAAGATATAAGTGAAGCACTAGAGCAAAAAACTATATAGCTCAAAAGATATAAGTAAAGCACATAGAGTATTCTAATAAATTCTAATTCATCTGTGTCTCTCTCAAAAGGTGTGTACAGAAAGGATGATTGTGTTAAACTAAAAAGAGAAGACTCAAATCATACAAGACGCTCCAAGCAAAACACATATCATGTGGCAAATAAAAATATAGCTCCAAGTAAAGTTACTGATGAACGAAGACAAAAGAGGGGATGCCTTTCGGGGCATCCCCAAGATTAGGATTGTTGGTGTCCCTGTATTTTACCTTGGAGTTCCATGTTAATACCCAATATTAGGCTCTTTCCACTCATTGTTCAATAATCCATCGAATCCTTACCCAAAACTTGAAAACTTCACAACACAAAACTTAACAGAAAAATCTCGTGAGCTCCGTTAGCGAAAGAAAACAAAACACCACTTCAAGGTACTGTAATGAACTCATTATTTATTTATATTGGTGTTAAACCTACTGTATTCCAACTTCTATATGGTTTATAAACTCTTTTACTAGCCATAGATTCATCAAAATAAGCAAACAACACATGAAAAACAGAATCTGTCAAAAACATAACAGTCTGTAGTAATCTGTAACTAACGCAAACTTCTGAAACCCCAAAAATTCTAAAATAAATTTATGGACGTGAGTAATTTATCTGTTAATCATCTGCAAAAAGAATTAACTAAATATCACTCTCCCAATAAAAATGGCAGCAATTCTCGTGAGCGCTAAAGTTTCTGTTTTTTACAGCAAGATCAAAAAGACTTTCCCCAAGTCTTCCCAATGGTTCTACTTGGCACAAACACTAATTAAACACAAAAAACACAACCAAAACAGAGTCTAGATAAATTATTTATTACTAAACAGGATCAAAAAGCAAGGACTAAAAATAAAATTGGGTTGCCTCCCAACAAGCGTTATCGTTTAACGCCCCTAGCTAGGCATAAAAGCGAAGATAGATCTAGGTATTGCCATCTTTGGTAGGCAATCTATAAGTGGCTCTCATAATAGATTCATATGGTAATTTAATTTAATTTCTAGGGAAATGTTCCATGCCTTTCCTTAATGGAAATTGGAATCTAATATTCCCTTCCTTCATATCAATAATTGCACCAATCGTTCTAAGGAAAGCTCTACCAAGAATAATAGGACATGAAGGATTTCAATCTATATCAAGAACAATGAAATCTACGGGCACATAGTTACTATTTACAACAATAAGAACATCATTAATCTTTCCCATAGGTTTCTTAATAGTGGAATCCGCAAGGTGCAATTTTAAACTCATCAAATTCACGGAAACCTAGCAAATCACACAAAGTTTTTGGGATCGTGGAGACACTAGCACCCAAATCACACAAAGCATAGCATTCATGATCTTTAATTTTTATTTTAATAGTAGGTTCCCACTCATCATAAAGTTTTCTAGGATAGGAACTTCCAACTCAAGTTTTTCTTCATAAGATTGCATCAAAGCATCAACGATATGTTTAGTAAAAGCTTTATTTTGACTATAAGCATGAGGAGAATTTAGCACAGATTGCAACAAGGAAATACAATCTATCAAAGAGCAATTATCATAATTAAATTCCTTGAAATCCAAGATACTGGGTTCATTGATATTTAAAGTTTTAACCTCTTCAATCTCATTTTTAGCAATTTTTGCATCAAGATCTAAAAAGTCCGAATCATTGGGACGCCTTCTAACTAAAGTTGACTCATCTCCAGTCCCATCGTTATCAAGATTCATATTGCAAAACAAAGATTTAATAGGGTACACACAATCACTTTTAGATCTTCATCCTTATTATCATGGAAACTAGAAGAACACGCTTTTACAAAGCAATCTTTCTTAGCACGCATCCTAGCGGTTCTTTCTTTGCACTCATCAATGGAAATTCTCATGGCTTTGAGAGACTCATTGATATCATGCTTAGGTGGAATAGATCTAAGGTTCAAAGAATCAACATCAAGAGAAATTCTATCCATGTTCCGAGCCAACTCATCAATCTAAAGCAATTTTTCTTCAATCAAAGCATTGAAACTCTTTTGCGAACTAATAAATTATTTAATATTAGATTCAAAATCAGAAGGCATCTTATTATAATTTCCATAAGAAATGTTGTGGGAGTTTCCATAATTATTAGAGGAATTACTAGGAAATGGCATAGGATTAAAATTACATCTATATGCGTCATTACCAAAATTGTTCCTACCAACAAAATTCACATCCATAGATTCATTATTATTCTCAATCAAAGTAGACAAAGGCATATCATTAGGGTCAGTAGGAGCACTCTTATTAGCAAACAAATTCATAAGTTCATCCATCTTTCCACTCAAAACATTAATCTCTTCAATTGCATGAACTTTTTTACTAGATCTTTTAGTGTGCCATTGAGAATAATTAACCATAATATTATCTAGGAGTTTGGTAGCTTCTCCTAAAGTGATTTCCATAAAAGTGCCTCCCGCGGCCGAATCTAAAAGATTTCTAGAAGCAAAGTTCAATCCGGCATAATTTTTTTGTATAATCATCCAAAGATTCAAACCATGTGTAGGGCAATTACGTATCATTAATTTCATCCTCTCCCAAGCTTGTGCAACATGTTCATGATCAAGTTGCTTAAAATTCATAATATCGTTTCTAAGAGAGATGATCTTAGAGGGAGGAAAATACTTAGAGATAAAAGCATCTTTGCACTTATTCCATGAATCAATACTATTTTTAGGCAAAGACGAAAACCAAGCTTTAGCACGATCTCTAAGCGAAAATGGAAATAGCTTAAGCTTAACAATATCATTATCCACATCTTTCTTCTTTTGCATATCACACAAATCAACATAGTTGTTTATATGGGTAGTGGCATCTTCACTAGGAAGGCCAGAAAACGGATCTTTCATGACAAGATTCAGCAAAGCAGCATTAATTTCACAAGATTCAGCATCGGTAAGAGGAGCAATCGGGATGCTAATAAAATCATTATTGTTGGCATTGGCAAAGTCACACAATTTAGTATTATCTTGAGCCATTGTGACAAGCAAGCAATCCAACACACAAGCAAACAAGAAACGGGCAAAAGAGGCAAATTGAAAATGAGAAGGGGAACGGAAAGAGAGGGCGAATAAAATGGCAAGGGTGAAGTGGGGGAGAGGAAAATGAGAGGCAAATGGCAAAGAATTTAATGCGGAGGATAAGAGTTGTGATGGGTGCTTGGTATGTCTTGACTTGGCGTAGATCTCCCCGGCAATGGCGCCAGAAATCCTTCTTGCTACCTCTTGAGCACTGCGTTGGTTTTCATTGAAGAGAAAAGGGTGATGTAGTAAAGCAGCGTAAGTATTTCCCTCAGTTTTTGAGAACCAAGGTATCAATCCAGTAGGAGACCACGCGCGAGTCACCTCGTACCTACACAAACAAATAAGAACCTTGCAACCAACGCGATAAAGGGGTTGTCAATCCCTTCACGGCCACTTGCAAGAGTGAGATCTGATAGAGATAATAATAATGAGATAAATATTTTTGGTATGTTTATGATATAGATTGATTGTAAAGATTGCAAAATAAAGTAGATGGAATCTTATATGATGGAAAATAGACCCGGGGGCCATAGGTTTCACTAGTGGGTTCTCTCAAGATAGCATAAGTATTACGGTGGGTGATAATTACTATCGAGCAATTGATAGAAAAGCGAATAATTATGAGAATATCTAGGCATGATCATGTATATAGGCATCATGTCCGTGACAAGTAGACCAAAATGATTCTACATCTACTACTATTACTCCACACATCGACTGCTATCTAGCATGCATCTAGAGTATTAAGTTCATAAGAACAGAGTAACGCCTTAAGCATGATGACATGATGTAGAGTGATAAACTCATGCAATATGATGTAAACCCTATCTTGTTATCCTCGGTGGCAACAATACAATACGTGTCATTTCCCTTTCTGTCACTGGGATCGAGCACCGCCAGATTGAACCCAAAGCTAAGCACTTCTCCCATTGCAAGAAAGATCAATCTAGTAGGCCAAACCAAACTGATAATGCGAAGAGACTTGCAAAGATAAACCAATCATACATAAAAGAATTCAGAGAAGATTCAAATATTATTCATAGATAAACTTGATCATAAACCCACAATTCATCGGATCTCGACAAACACACCGCAAAAGAAGATTACATCGAATAGATCTCCAAGAGAATCGAGGAGAACTTTGTATTGAGATCCAAAGAGAGAGAAGAAGCCATCTAGCTACTAGCTATGGACCCGAAGGTCTGAAGTAAACTACTCACACATCATCGGAGGGGCCATGGAGTTGATGTAGAGGCCCTCCATGATCAATGCCCCCTCCGGCGGAGCTCCGGAAAAGGCCCCAAGATGGGATCTCTTGGGTACAGAAGGTTGCGCCAGTGCAAATAGGGTTTCGTGGTGCTCCTGGATGTTCTCAGGGTATATAGATATATATAGGAGGAAGAAGTATGACGGTAGAGAAACGAGGGGCCCACGAGGGTGGAGGCGCGCCTAGGGGGTAGGCGCCCCCTGCCTCGTGGCCTCCTTGATTGTTTCTTGACGCACACTCCAAGTCTCCTGGATCACGTTTGTTCCAAAAATAATGCTCCCGAAGGTTTCATTCCGTTTGGACTCTGTTTGATATTCCTTTTCGGCAAAACTCTAAAATAGGCAAAAAAACAGCAATTTGGGTCGGACCTCCGGTTAATAGGTTAGTTCCCAAAAATATAATAAAAGTGTAAAAATAAGCCCATGAACATCCAAAATAGATAATATAATAGCATGGAGCAATCAAAAATTATAGATATGTTGGAGACGTATCATCCAGCATCATCAATTGGTGCCTCCTTAGCACCCGAGTTGTCATCACCCTCATGCATGTCCACATCAGTCCCATTGATAGCCTCAACGAACAGATCAGCATCCTCAAACTCAATATCGAGGTTATAAAATCTGGCCTCTATATGTCCACTTCACCACATCAGGCACAAACTCAATATCCAGAACACTTACCAAAAGTCGGGCCACCCCGTGAGCTCGGGTAAAAGCCATATCCACTCTCTCAGTTTTCCCAACCATAATGCCCAAGCTAGCCACAACCCTAGCATCCTGCATCGGCTTCGAGGGAGCCCCAAAAAAACGTAACCATACCTGACTTAGAGGCTTGCCCTGAGGCTCGACCCTCTTCCACTCTTGGAACTCCGAGATACATTCTATGCCAGGAACTCTGCACAACCCAAAACTCAGAAGCCTCTGCAAATCCTCAACCGAAGGAAAATCAACCTTAAAGGTGTTGGCCTCGAGACTAACGAGCTCCCATTGGAAGTCGTCTGGAGCTAATTCCTTAAGCCTCTGCATGATCTGATTCTCAGAAACATCTCCTTTGATAACTTTCACCACGCCAGTGGTCACACTTTGGGTCTCCTCTGGAATCTCCCTTGCACTAGGAGACTCAAAAAACATCAGCTCAGCATGGTACACTCCATAAATAGTAAGAGCCGGCATCTGATCACGCAAGATCGGGCACTCCCCCGTATCATGTGCCGGCTTGCCACAAGTATCACAAAGTTCCGCCACGCATTCAACAATAAAGTGGCCCTTCTCCCCACAATGATAGCAAAGCATTTTTTCCTTCTTGCGCGCCCACTTAGACGCTCTATCTAAGTCAGCCATGTCTGCTCCTCGACTGAGGCCAACACAGCGGTTGCAGTCCCAGGTACCTCCGCATTGGCGAGCGCCGTCACCACATCCATGGCCTGGCCGGATAGCTCCGGTGTCTCGGTGGCCCCGACGGTGGTCGTCTGCTCGACCACTACAGGCGGAGGAGGCTGCCGGTGGCGGAACCGACCCCCTCCCCCCCATTCCACCATGGTGACCACAATATCCACCCCGCTGCCGATAGTCAGGGTCGGACGCCCCCTCAACGAAACCACCCGGAGGACCAAGAAAGGGTCTCCCAGCTGTACCATCACTCTGCCAACCATAACCACGGCCACCACCCGTCGAGGACGAACCACGGTGTTGGCCATCACCATACGCATCGTATCTATCGTCCCCCCATTGTCCCCGGGGCGGTCCAGAAGCACCTCCAACACCCACGTTTTGCGCCGGTCCAGGCCGTTTTTGCGGTGGCCTCGCAACGTAATGAGGCGGTGGCACCGCCCGAGGATGATGACCGGGCGTGACGACCTGATTCCCGGGTGCAGGCGGCCGCGGACCAAGCGCACCGCCCTGCCCTGCGGCAGTAGCCACAACCGGAGTCTGCGCCTGCGGTCGAGGACCATTGACCGTCCTGCCCCGACCCGCTGCTGGCACCGCAGCCGGGCCCTGAGAAGGTGGCCGAGCCCCGGTGTGACCACGACCTCGCCACGCAACTGTCTGCGCCACCCCGCTGGCCACCGTGGGTCTAGGGCCAGCCAGCACCACTGCCCCACGCCCAGCACTCGTCACCGGTCGGGGTAGAGGGCTTCTTCCCCGGTGGCGCGCCAGCCCCTCGGCCGGACATGCCCACGAGGGGAGGTATTCGCCGCATGGCCAAGACCACAGGAACGGAAGCCCAGCTTCCCTCATCGAACAACCCTAGTGTTCAGCGAGGATGAAGGCGCAGCCGGATCGCTTCATATGCCTATGTCTGCGCGATTGATATTGGAGGATACCGGACTAGCCTGGGCCTCATACCCGGCAGTCCCCGGCCCAGCCAAATTCGGATGTGTATCAGACAAAACCGGCCCACTACGGCCCAGGATCTAATTCAAATGCTCCTGACGAGCCGCCGCCATCTGGATCGCCGGGTTCGCCGGCATGGCTGCCGCGGACACCCCCGGTGCCGATCGAGGCACTGCCCGGCGCGCATTTTTCCTTCTCGTAATAGTAGTCCACGAATCCGGACGAATCAAATCGAAAAGCGTTAAGTTTGGGAGACTTACCTTAGGCAGGGGGCATGTCCATGGCCTGATCGCCATCGCCGCCGTTCTCCGATGAACTATGCGACGGATCATCTCCTTCTTCTCTCCCACTTGAAGTCCAATTCTAGCCGGATCGTCGAGTGGCAAAACTTTGTCAACCGTCGTTGCCACCTCATCTTCGTCGTAGCCGGAGTGGAAGAACTCATAAATGAGATCTGACGGGGTCGGCGACTTTCGGGAGGCCGCCGGGACATCCCCATCTCTGTCCGCCTCATCCTCATCGGAGTCTGCCAGTGCCTAAAACCGTCCGCCTACTCGAGGCCAATCCCCGGCCGATGATGGCGGCACGGCCGTAGTCGCCCCTTGGGTCGTCCCCGCACCCACCCTCATGTTGTACGCACCCAACCTCATGTTGTACGCCCAATCGTAAATTTATAGTAGCGACTTTTCCATTAAAAGGTGATGGTGGCGAATAATAGTGTAAGCAGTATCTCTTGACACCATATTCATACGTTAGTTTTGTGATATTTGTCTGAACAAATTATAGTTAGTTATGTTGATTATATTTTATGTTACCTTTTTGTGAGCATATAAATTTATCAAAATTATGAAACTAACATGTTCAATAAGGATGAATCAATTCATCTGCTCCGTTGTCCACCTCCTGTAGAACATAGTTATACACAAAGGAAGCACATACGCAAATGCACGGTACATCATAACTTTTGAGTTGAAATTTGATTTGCAGTCTTTGCTCTTTCTTGTAGACACCATAAGATGAACTTTAGTTCTTCCAATTCATAATCTGCTTCCGCCTGTGCGTGCCCACCGCCTAAATTTATCTGCTTGCCGTCGGTCATGCGTGTGCTGCTCTCGGCTCGATCGCTGCTTTTTTTTTCTTTTCAAAAACCCACGATCGCTATTCTTTTAACCTAACCCACGATCGCAGTCTACCTACGATCTGGGCCAGCGCCACTTCTTAATCTCCATCCATGTGATGGACTAAAGGCCCAAGGCCCATCTCACTGGAGAATAACGATTGAGTTGCTTTCTTCTTGCGGGATACGAGTCGCAGACCTTCCCAACAGCTCTAACGGCGGCTCCTCTACACATCAGATTTTATTTAGATCGATATTGGTGAACTATGAATATAAGATCTGGGGGCCCCTATTTTTTGGGGGCCCTGTGCGGTCGCACTTCTCGCACATGCTTATGGACGGCCCTGGACAAAACCACAACCATGTCTGCACATTGTGTCTATCGTCTACTTCAATTCAAATCACCACCTCAATCGATGACTGCGCCCGGCATGCTGCAGCTTGCGATTTTGCAAGGGCCAGGCAGCAGGCACTGACTGCCATGGGCCAGCGAAGCTGTGTTGCGGCTAACTCGGTTTTTTTGCTAGAATAGACGAAAGCGAGGGCTGCGACCGGCTCACAGCGGAGCTGCAACCAGCAGCACCAATTGCTGCGATCGCTGTCATTTTTTGCTGGAACCAAAGACTTTGGGAGTTGCGGCCCGGGTGCATCAAGAAGCTGCAACCGACAACGGCAAATGTTGCGACCAGTGGCCAAGAAAGCTACAGCCGCTGACTAAAATCGCTTCAACCCAGAGATGGCCAACCTGGGAGCTGGCAAAGCACAACCTTAAAAGCTGCAACCGGCGGTAGAGAAAGGTACAACCGTCGACGGAAAAAGTTAACCTAGTGACATCGGTTTTTTCCTGGGATTGGCAACGGCTTTGTAGAGAGACAATAGGATGCAACACGCGTATATTCACAGGCATCTAGTGCCAATATAGATGTATAGGGTGATCATCACGTCCATGAAAGAAGAAAGGGTTTAAGTCGTATGCACCTTTGGCAGGGACGTGTGCGTGTTAATATAGAGGAAAGATTGTAGGATCGGCAGGTTGTTTCTAGTCTTGACCTCTACTCCAAACTATACAAGAGAGATCAACTAGCCTAACAACATGCCCAGTATATACAACTATACGCACGCAACACACCCGTCGTGACAAGTGTCACATTACATACAAGCCTATTCTTTAACATCCTCCCTCAATCTCAACATGTCAAGGTTTAGATTGTTCTTGAAGGCTTGTACTTGTCGAACTTGAAGTGGTTTAGTGAAACCATCAGCAACTTGATCTCCGGATGGAATAAACTTTATCTTCAACAATTTTTGTGCAACTCTTTCGCGAACAAAGTGAAAATCAATCTTTATGTGTTTTGTCCTTGCATGAAACACAGGGTTCACAGACAAATATGTTGCACCAAGGTTATCACCGCACAAACATGACACATGTGATCTATGAATACCCAACTCATCAAGTAATGTTTCAATCCACATTACCTCAGCCGTTGCATTTGCCAAAGACTTGTATTCTTCTTTAGTACTGGAGCGTGAGACAGTTCCCTGTTTCTTTGCATTCCATGATATGAGATTAGAACCAAGAAAAACAGCAAAACCTCTCGTGGATTTTCTATCATCTGGACATCCAGCCTAGTCTGCATCAGAGAAGGCACTTACTGCAGTTGATGAAGACTTACATAATTTGAGGCTGATTCCAGTGCTTCCTTGTATGTATCTCAAGATCCTTTTTACAGTTGTCTAGTGCAAAGAAGTGGGTGAATGCAAAAACTGACAAACATATTAAGAGATAATGAAATATCAGGCCTTGTCAGTGTTAGATACTGAAGTGCTCCAACTATGCTTCGGTACCTAGTTCCCTCTTCTAGACTTAATAATTTCCCTTCATGCAAAGACAACTTTTCAGTGGTGCACATAGGTGTATTGGAAGGTTTACAATCCTTCATTCCAACACGCCTTAATATACATAAAACATATTTTTCTTGAGTGAGCAAAATATCATCTCGCACCTTTTTTACCTCAGTGCCTAGAAAATAGTGCAACTCTCCCAAGTCCTTAAGTGTAAATTCACTTTTCAAGTTTCTTGACAAGGCTGAAGTGGCTTCTTGTGAGGAGCTAGCAACAATTATGTCATCAACATAAACATTGTCACCTTTTCTCTACTGAAGAAGAACAAAGAATTGTCTCCTTTGATGGCCGAAAGCCAAGTTGTTGCAGTTTTGAGTTCAGCCTAGAGTACCACGGTCTCGGTGCTTGTTTCAAACCATACAAAGCCTTGTCCAACATGCATACATGGTGTGTCTTAGAGCTGTGCTCAAAACCTAGTGGTTGTCGCATGTAGACCTCTTCCTCGAGAACGCCATGCAAAAACGCATTCTATACATCCAGTTGGCGAAGACTCCATCCCCTAGAAATAGCAACAGACAAAACAAGCTCGATAGTAGCAGCCTTCACTACTGGATTGAAGGTGTCCTCGTAATCAATACCGTAACGTTGTTTAAAACCTTTAGCTCCTAACCTAGCTTTGTATCTGTCTATTGTACCATTAGCTTTCTTCTTGATTTTATACACCCACTTACAATCAATAATATTCCTCCCTGGCTTAGGTCGAACTAGATGCCACGGTTGATTTTTTACTAGTGCATCATACTCAATATTCGTAGCATTTTTCCAACTCTTATCATTCAAGGCTTCTATCACATTTTCTGGTTCACCGGTGCGACAAAGTTTGCAAACTTAAAGTTCTTATTGTACCTGACCGTGCCATCCTTGGGTACCAATGGTTTGACAATACCTCGTTGTGAGTGCGTCACATGTGTAGTTGTGCTTGTGCTGGGCGCATCAACGGCCACGGTGGATCCGGCTCCAATAGGCACAGACGATCCAGCAGTCGCAGAAGATCTGGAGGGAGGGCCGCCTTCTCGTACTGGCGTGGGCGAATTGCCCTCGATGACCGCACAGTCAGAGGCCCACACGGGGTTGTCGGCGCCATCATGTGACCGCGGGGCGGGCGACCTACACCCAGCCGGCTCGCGCCAGCTGGCGGATGGCGAGAGGCGCGGGGCCGTCCCGCCTGACCGTGCCGCAGCACCTGATTGCGTGTCAGGCGGGGACTGGTTTGTCCCGACGCGTGCAGGGGAATCCACACTGGGATCCGCCGCATCTGCACCTGCGCCACCTGCGCCAAATCTCTCAGGATCCGCGCCCTTAACTGTGTTAGCCGAATCCTCCTCGTGTCTAGCGCATGTACCATCAGATAAATTCTGCATAAAATCACAGATTTGAACAACATTTTTTTCACTATTTCCATTAGCAACATTAGGTTTATGACTATTAGCCAAATGATCATCAACATATTTATCACCCCCATGATCAGTTGTATTTAAAAGCTCTAGAGATGGAAGAAGGACTTCAGCACGTAGGCATGCACCGGCATTGGGATGCAAGGTGGAAAAAGGGAACACTGTTTCATCAAACACAACATCCCTGGAAATATAAACTCGGCCGGAAGAGATGTCTACGCACTTAAAACCTTTGTGCAAGTTACTGTAGCCTAAGAAGGCGCATTGTTTGGAGCAAAATTGGATCTTGTGGCTATTATATGGGTGTAGGTTCGGCCAGCAAGCGCATCCAAAGATGCGAAGCGAGGAATAATTAGGCTTCTCATGGGATAGTTTTTCAAGAGGGGTTTCAAAGTTGATCACTTTGCTTGGTAGTCTGTTGATGAGATATGTAGCAGCGATAAAGGCCTCATCCCAGAATTTTAGAGGCATGCTTGCTTGATCTAGGAGGGAGAGACCAACCTCGACAATATGTCGATGTTTACGTTCCGCTGATCCGTTTTGCTGGTATGCATGGGAGCAGGAGACGTGATGAGATATCCCAACTTTTGTGAAGAAAGAATTTAACTTCACATATTCTCCTCCCCAATCTGTTTGGAGAGCAAGAATTTTACGATCAAATTGATGTTCAACAAGATTTTGGAAGTCATGAAATTTTTGAAAAACTTCAGACTTATGTTTTATTAGGTAGATCCACGTGAACTTACTAAAATCATCTATAAAGCTGACATAATATTTCTTTCTGCCTACTCATTCAACAGCAGGACTCCACACATCAGAAAAAATAAGTTCCAAAGGGAACTTTGATTCACTTATTGATTTTGGATAAGGCAACTGATGGCTTTTGCCTAGTTGACAGGAATCACAAATAACTTCGGAATTGAACAACTTAGCACATGGGAGCTTATTCTTGCTAATTATTTTGCTAACTATGGTTGATGAAGGATGCCCTAGGCGCTGGTGCCACCTATAGGAGGAGGGTGTGACACTGAGCATGTTCTTCTTGGTGCCTTGTCCCATGTGTTTGACAGGGTATAGGCCTCTCCTACCCCTGCCTTGTAGCAGAACCCTCCTCGTTCCCCGATCCTTTACAAAAAAGAATAGGGATGAATTTCAACGAAAGAATTGTTGTCAATAGCAAGTCGTCTTGCAGAGATTAAACTCTTGTTAGCCTCGAGAACATGTAAGACATTTTTGAGGAGAAGATCACGTTCAGGGGTACAAATATGAGACTGACCAATATGTGCTATAGCCATACCTGATCCACTCGCTGTGTGGATTTGATCATCTCCAGTGTCTGATCTCGGATGCTGAGCTTCTCTAGATCCCCTGTGATATGGTTCGTCGCACCAATGTCCAGGTACCAGTTGGTGTCGACGCCATACTGTGGAGCCACCATGTTTGCAGAGCACTCCCCCCCCCTTGATAGGAGGAGTCATAATGCTTCCAGCACTTCCACGTTGGGTGACCAACCTTGCCGCAGATATGGCATGTTGGTTTGGCGGCGGCATTGTGGCTGTAGTTGCCGCCGCTGCCATTGTTGCCTCCAGGGTTGCCACGGTTTTGTGGCTTGGAGAAGGTGCCACGACCACGATCACCGCCGCCACCTTGCCTGTTGTTGAAGTTGCGGCCACGGTCACCACCGCCGCCACCGTTGTCGTTTTTGTTGTTGTTGAAGCGCCCGCGTGTCGCCACATTTTCCGACGACAGAGAGGGCCCGCCACGCAGATTAATGTGAGTCTCCAAGCTCAGGAGCTGTGAGTACAGCTCCGAGACCCCGACACGTTCAACCCTAGAGCACATGGCAGATACCACGGGGTCGAACTCCTCGTCGAGTCCAGGGATGATGTGAGAGACAACATCCTCCTCGTCCACCTTCTTCCCTGAAGTAGCTAATTCATCACAAAGGGTTCGGAACTTACCAACATATTCAGTGATAGTCATGTTGCCCTTCTAGAGGTTTGCCTACGCGATTCTGACGTTTGACAGTCTGCGCACGGGTATGCGATGTAAGCATCCCCCACACCATGTTCCACAGCTCTGCCGCAGTGTGGCACGTCGCCACCTGGATGGCCATCTCGTGGGGCAGCGTGGTCAACAGGTAAGAGAATACCTGTCGAATGTCGGGTTGGGGGCCTTAGACTTGGTCTTGCCGTCGTCGCTGGTGACTGCTACCTCTTAAGCATGCATTGGTTTTCCCTTGAATAGGAAAGGGTGATGCGGCAAAGTAGCGTAAGTATTTCCCTCAGTTTTTGAGAACCAAGGTATTAATCTAGTAGGAGGTAGCACGCAAGTCGCCTAGTACTTGCACAAACAAACAAGAACCTCGCAACCAACGCGATAAAGGGGTTGTCAATCCCTTCATGGTCACTTACGAAAGTGAGATCTGATAGAGATAACAAGATAAATATTTTTGGTATTTTTGTGGTATAGATTGGAAAATAAAGATTGCAAAATAAACAATGATAAAAATAGCAAGTGGATATGAAAATAATATGGTGGAAGATAGACCCGGGGGGCATAGGTTTCACTAGTGGCTTCTCTCAAGATAACAAATTCTACGGTGGGTGAACAAATTAATGTCGAGCAATTGATAGAAAAGCGCATAGTTATGAGAATATCTAGGCATGACCATGTATATAGGCATCTGAAAGAGAAATCATGCCCTTACATCATGTTTTGATGTTGATGACAATATACATGTAGGGGACTAACAACGGTTGTCAAGTAAGTTTCAGGCGTTAGTCCCCGGTTCATCGAAGTGTGTGGATCAAGAGCATACAAAGTGATTTTACTCAAGGATGAAGCATAAAAATTGATTTCATATTTGTTTTATTGAGTATAGGATCCCGCACTATTAAGAGCAGATCGGTAGGGTTCGTTAAAAGCTTGCTCTTGTCACAAACCTCCTTGCCATACATGCACATGATAAAACCTTCTGTTTTCTGCCTCTTGGCTGTCGGATGTCCGGGCTTCAAGCCGGATGTCCGGGCCTCACGCCGGATATCCGGCCTACCTGCCGGATATCCGGGACTAGCCATCTAAGAGCACTTTTGTGTTGTGCCGCTCGCCGGATGTCCGGGTTATACCCCGGATGTCCAGGCCTTCCTGATTCGCCGGATGTTTGGGCCCCGTCCCGGATGTCCGGCCTCTACTACTTGTGTACTGCTGAGTTTCTATAACCTTCTAAGTGATCGCGTCGGATGTCCGGCCATCTGCCGGATATCTGGGCTCTCCTGATATGCCGGATGTCTGGGCTTGGCCCCCGGATGTCTGGCCCCTCTGTTTTCTATTCTGTTTTGTTTCTGTTTCTCGTGCATTGCTAGGCTGGATGTCCGACCCCATGCCCGGATGTCCGGCCAGCTCATTCACTTACACTACAACGGTCATATTCGTGCTCACACTATATATACCCCTTTTCCCCCCACGGGATTGGTGGACCACTCACTTTGAACAAATCCTATAACACATTTCACTCTCTATCTCTCTCTCTCACTCACTCCTCCACACCAAATCTTAGATCCCCAAGGGATTTGAGAGCATTTGAGAGATGTTGTCCGATCAAGTGATAGATCCACTCCTTCTCCTTCTTTCCACCAAAGGAATTCATGATTTGAGCAAGTCTTGAGATTTTCCCCATTGTCTTGTTACTCTTGGAGGTTGGAGACTCCTAGGCGGTAGGACTCTTTCAGAGAGGAATCGACCTTTGTGATTACCCCCGGAAAAGTTTGTGAGGGTTTGGAGTGTTGGGGAACGTAGCAGAAATTCAAAATTTTCCTACGTGTCACCAAGATCTATCTATGGAGAGACCAGCAACGAGTAGAAAGAGAGGAGTGCATCTACATACCCTTGTAGATCGCTAAGCGGAAGCGTTCAAGTGAACGGGGTTGATGGAGTCGTACTCGTCGTGATTCAGATCACCGATGATCAAGTGCCGAACGGACGGCACCTCCGCGTTCAACACACGTACAGCCCGGTGACGTCTCCCACGCCTTGATCCAGCAAGGAGAGAGGGAGAGGTTGAGGAAGACTCCATCCAACAGCAGCACAACGGCGTGGTGGTGGTGGAGGAGCGTGGCAATCCCGCAGGGCTTCGCCAAGCACCTACGGGAGAGGAGGAGGTGTCACGGGAGGGAGGGAGGCGCCAAGGGCTCAGGTATGGATGCCCTCCCTTCCCTCCACTATATATAGGGGCAGGGGAGAAGGGGGAGGCGCAGCCTTGCCCCCTACTCCAAGAAAGGGGTGCGGCTAAGGAGGGGGGAGGAGTCCATCCTCCCCAAGGCACCTCGGAGGTGCCTTCCCCCTTTAGGACTCTCCCCTTTTCCTTTATCTTGGCGCATGGGCCTCTAGGGGCTGGTGCCCTTGGCCCATGTAGGCCAAGGCGCACCCCCTACAGCCCATGTGGCCCCCCGGGGCAGGTGGCCCCACCCGGTGGGCCCCCGGGACCCTTCCGGTGGTCCCGGTACAATACCGATGACCCCGAAACTTGTCCCGATGGCCGAAACAGGACTTCCTATATATAAATCTTTACCTCCGGACCATTCCGGAACTCCTCGTGACGTCCGGGATCTCATCCGGGACTCCGAACAACATTCGGTAACCACATACAAGCTTCCTTTATAACCCTAGCGTCATCGAACCTTAAGTGTGTAGACCCTACGGGTTCGGGAGACATGCAGACATGACCGAGACGTTCTCCGGTCAATAACCAACAGCGGGATCTGGATACCCATGTTGGCTCCCACATGTTCCACGATGATCTCATCGGATGAACCACGATGTCAAGGACTTAATCAATCCCGTATTCAATTCCCTTTGTCTAGCGGTATTTTACTTGCCCGAGATTCGATCGTCGGTATACCGATACCTTGTTCAATCTCGTTACCGGCAAGTCACTTTACTCGTTCCGTAACACATCATCCCGTGATCAACTCCTTGGTCACATTGCGCATATGATGATGTCCTACCGAGTGGGCCCAGAGATACCTCTCCGTTTACACGGAGTGACAAATCCCAGTCTCGATCCGCATAAAACAATAGATACTTTCGGAGATACCTGTAGTGCACCTTTATAGTCACCCAGTTACGTTGTGACGTTTGATACACCCAAGGCACTCCTACGGTATCCAGGAGTTACACGATCTCATGGTCAAAGGAAGAGATACTTGACATTGGCAAAGCTCTAGCAAATGAACTACACGATCTTTGTGCTATGCTTAGGATTGGGTCTTGTCCATCACATCATTCTCCTAATGATGTGATCCCGTTATCAACGACATCCAATGTCCATAGCCAGGAAACCATGACTATCTGTTGATCACAACGAGCTAGTCAACTAGAGGCTCACTAGGGACATATTGTGGTCTATGTATTCACACGTGTATTACGATTTCCGGATAATACAGTTATAGCATGAATAAAAGACAATTATCATGAACAAGGAAATATAATAATAATACTTTTATTATTGCCTCTAGGGCATATTTCCAACAGTCTCCCACTTGCACTAGAGTCAATAATCTAGTTCACATCGCCATGTGATTAACACTCACAGGTCACATCGCCATGTGACTAATACCCAAGAGTTTACTAGAGTCAGTAGTCTAGTTCACATCACTATGTGATTAACACTCAATGAGTTTTATGTTTGATCATGTTGCTTGTGAGAGAGGTTTTAGTCAACGGGTCTGAACCTTTCAGATCCGTGTGTGCTTTACAAATCTCTATGTCATCTCCTAGATGCAGCTACCACGCTCTATTTGGAGCTATTCCAAATAACTGTTCTACTTGGAGCTATTCTAAATTATTGCTCCATTATATGTATCCGGTATCTCTACTCAGAGCTATCCGGATAGGTGTCAAGCTTGCATCGCGTAACCCTTTACGACGAACTCTTTTACCACCTCCATAATCGAGAAAATTCCTTAGTCCACTAGTTACTAAGGATAACTTTGACCGCTGTCCTGTGAGCCATTCTTGGATCACTCTTGTACCCCTTGACTGACTCATGGCAAGGCACACTTCAGGTGCGGTACACAGCATAGCATACTGAAGAGCCTACGTCTTAAGCATAGGGGACGACCTTCGTCCTTTCTCTCTATTCTGCCGTGGTCGAGCTTTAAGTCTTAACTTCGTACCTTACAACTCAGGCAAGAACTCCTTCTTTGACTGGTCCATCTTGAACACCTTCAAGATCATGTCAAGGTATGTGCTCATTTGAAAGTATTATTAAGCATTTTGATCTATCCTTATAGATCTTGATGCTCAATGTTCAAGTAGCTTAATCCAGGCTTTCCATTGAAAAACACTTTCAAAATAACCCTATATGCTTTCTAGAAATTCTACATCATCTCTGATCATCAATATGTCAACAACATATACTCATCAGAAATTCTATAGTGCTCCCACTCACTTCTTTGGAAATACAAGTTTCTCATAAACTTTGTATAAATCCAAAATCTTTGATCATCTCATCAAAGCGTACATTCCAACTCCGAGATGCTTACTCCAGTCCTTAGAAGGATTGCTGGAGCTTTGCATACCTTATTAGCATCCTTCGGGATTGACAAAACCTTCCGGTTGTATCACATACAACCTTTCCTCAAGAAAATCATCGAGGAAACATGTTTTGACATCCTATCTGCCAGATTTCATAATAATGCAGTAATCGCTAACATGATTCCGACGGACTTTAAGCATCGCTACGAGTGAGAAAATCTCATTGTAGTCAACTCCTTGAACTTGTCGGAAAACACTTCGCCACAAGTCGAGCTTCATAGATGGTGACATTACCATCCACGTCCGTCTTCTTCTTAAAAGATCCATTTATCTCAATGGATTGCCGATCATCGGGCAAGTCCATCAAAGTCCATGCTTTGTTCTGATATATGGATACTATCTCGGATTTCATGGCTTCTAACCATTTGTTGGAATTCGGGCCCACCATCGCTTCTCCATAGCTCGTAGGTTCATTGTTGTCTAGCAACATGACCTTCAAGACAGGATCACCTTACCACTCCGAAGTAGTACGTGTCCTTGTCGTTCTACGAGGTTTGGTAGTGACTTGATCCGAAGTTTCATGATCAATATCATAAGCTTCCACTTCAATTGGTGTAGGTGCCACAGGAACAACTTCCTGTGCCCTGCCACACACTAGTTGAAGAGACGGTTCAATAACCTCATCAAGTCTCCACCATCCTCCCACTCAATTCTTTCGAGAGAAAATTTTCCTCGAGAAAGGACCCGATTCTAGAAACAATCCATATTGCTTTCGGATCTGAATTAGGAGGTATACCCAACTGTTTTGGGTTTCCTATGAAGATGCATTTTATCCGCTTTGGGTTCGAGCTTAATCCTGAAACTTTTTCACATAAGCGTCGCAACCCCAAACTTTTAAGAAACGACAACTTAGGTTTCTCTAAACCATAATTCATACGGTGTCATCTCAACGGAATTACGTGGTGCCCTATTTAAAGTGAATGTGGTTGTCTCTAATGCCTAACCCATGAACGATAGTGGTAATTCGATAAGAGACATCATGGTACGCACCATATCCAATAGGGTGCAACTATGATGTTCGGACACACCATCACATTATGGTGTTCCAGGCGGTATTAATTGCGAAACAATTTCCACAATGTCTTAATTGTGTGCCAAAACTCGTAACTCAGATATTCATCTCTATGATCATATCATAGACATTTTATCCTCTTGTCACAATGATCTTCTACTTCACTCTGAAATTACTTGAACCATTCAATAATTCAGACTTGTGTTTCATCAAGTAAATATTCTCAACATCTACTCGAATCATCTGTGAAGTAAGAACATAACGATATTCACTGCATGCCTCAGCACTCATTCGACTGCACACATCAAAATGTGTTACTTCCAACAAGTTGCTATCTTGTTCCATCTTACTGAAAATGAGGCTTTTCAGTCATCTTGCCCATGTGGTATGATTTGCATATCTCAAGTGATTCAAAATCAAGTGAGTCCGAACGATCCATTTGCATGGAGTTTCTTCATGCATATACACCAATAGACATGGTTCGCATGTCTCAAACTTTTCAAAAACGAGTGAGTCCAAAGATCCATCAACATGGAGCTTCTTCATGCGTTTTATACCATTATGACTTACATGGCAGTGCCACAAGTAAGTGGTACTATCATTACTATCTTATATCTTTTGGCATGAAAATGTGTATCACTACGACCGAGATTCAATAAACCATTCCTTTTAGGTGCAAGACCATTGAAGGTATTATTCAAAAATAGAGTAACCATTATTCTCCTTAAATGAATAACCGTATTGCGATAGACATAATCCAATCATGTCTATGCTCAACGCAAACACCAATCTCGGTGGTAGAGGGAGCGTGCGATGCTTGATCATATCAACCTTGGAAACACTTCCAACATATATCGTCAGCTCACCTTTAGCTAGTCTCCGTTTATTCCGTAGCTTTTATTTCGAGTTACTAACACTTAGCAACCGAACCGGTATCTAATACCCTGGTGCTACTAGGAGTACTAGTAAAGTACACATTAACATAATGTATATCCAATATACTTCTATCGACCTTGCCAGCCTTCTCATCTACCAAGTATCTAGGGTAATGCTGCTCCAGTGGTTGTTCCCCTTATTACAGAAGCACTTAGTCTCGGGTTTGGGTTCAACCTTGGGTTTCTTCACTAGAGCAGCAGCTGAATTGCCGTTTCATGAAGTATCCCTTTGTTCCCTTGCCCTTCTTGAAACTAGTGGTTTCACCAACCATCAACAATTGATGCTCCTTCTTGATTTCTACTTTCGCGGTGTCAAACATCGCGAATACTTCAAGGATCATCATATCTATCCCTGATATGTTATAGTTCATCACGAAGCTCTAGCAGCTTGGTGGCAATGACTTTGGAGAAACATCACTATCTCATCTGGAAGATCAACTCCCACTCGATTCAAGTGATTGTTGCACTCAGACAATCTGAGCACAAGCTCAACGATTGAGCTTTTCTCCCTTAGTTTGCAGGCTAAGAAAATCGTCGGAGGTCTTATACCTCTTGACGTGGGCACGAGCCTGAAATCCCAATTTCAGCCCTCGAAACATCTCATATGTTCCGCGACGTTTCGAAAACGTCTTTGGTGCCTCTACTTAAACCATTTAACTGAACTATCACGTAGTTATCAAAACGTGTATGTCCGATGTTCGCAACATCCACAAACGACGTTGGGGTTCAGCACACTGAGCGGTGCATTAAGGACATAAGCTTTCTACTGATCGCATAATCGCTACTATCAACTTTCAACTATATTTTCTCTAGGAACATATCTAAAACAGTAGAACTATAGCGTGAGCTACGACATAATTTGCAAAAGGTCTTTTGACTATGTTCAGGATAATTAAGTTCATCTTATGAACTCCCACTCAGATAGACATCCCTCTAGTCATCTAAGTGATTACATGATCCGAGTCAACTAGGCCGTGTCCGATCATCACGTGAGACGGACTAGTCATCATCGGTGAACATCTTCATGTTGATCGTATCTACTATACGACTCATGCTCGACCTTTCGGTCTCCGTGTTCCGAGGCCATGTCTGCACATGCTAGGCTCGTCAAGTTAACCCTAAGTGTTTTCGCTGTGTAAAACTGTCTTACACCCGTTGTATGTGAACGTAAGAATCCATCACACCCGATCATCACGTGGTGCTTAGAAGCGACGAACTGTAGCAACGGTGCACAGTTAGGGGAGAACACTTCTTGAAATTTTGTAAGGGATCATCTTATTTACTACCGTCGTTCTAAGCAAACAAGATGCATAAACATGATAAACATCACATGCAATCAAATAGAGTAGTGACATGATATGGCCAATATCATATAGCTCCTTTGATCTTCATCTTCGGGGCTCCATGATCATCTTGTCACCGGCATGACACCATGATCTCCATCATCATGATCTCCATCATCGTGTCTTCATGAAGTTGTCACGCCAACGACTACTTCTACTTCTATGGCTAACGCGTTTAGCAATAAAGTAAAGTAAGTTACATGGCGTTCTTCAATGACACGCAGGTCATACAAAAAATAAAGACAACTCCTATGGCTCCTGCCGGTTGTCATACTCATCGACATGCAAGTCGTGAATCCTATTACAAGAACATGATCAATCTCATACATCACATATATCATTCATCACATCCTTCTTGGCCATATCACATCACATAGCATACCCTGCAAAAACAAGTTAGACGTCCTCTAATTGTTGTTGCATGTTTTACGTGGCTGCTATGTGTTTCTAGCAAGAACGTTTCTTACCTACGCAAGACCACAACGTGATATGCCAATTGCTATTTACCCTTCATAAGGACCCTTTTCATCGAATCCGTTCCGACTAAAGTGGGAGAGACTGGCACCCTCTAGCCACCTTATGCACCAAGTGCATGTCAATCGGTGGAACTTGTCTCACGTAAGAGTACGTGTAAGGTCGGTCCGGGCCGCTTCATCCCACAATACCGTCGAAACAAGATTGGACTAGTAACGGTAAGCATATTGAACAACATCAACGCCCACAACTACTTTGTGTTCTACTCGTGCAAAGAATCTACGCAATAGACCTAGCTCATGATGCCACTGTTGGGGAACGTAGCAGAAATTCAAAATTTTCCTACGTGTCACCAAGATCTATCTATGGAGAGACCAGCAACGAGTAGAAAGGAGGAGTGCATCTACATACCCTTGTAGATCGCTAAGCGGAAGCGTTCAAGTGAACGGGGTTGATGGAGTCGTACTCGTCGTGATTCAGATCACCGATGATCAAGTGCCGAACGGACGGCACCTCCGCGTTCAACACACGTACAGCCCGGTGACGTCTCCCACGCCTTGATCCAGCAAGGAGAGAGGGAGAGGTTGAGGAAGACTCCATCCAACAGCAGCACAACGGCGTGGTGGTGGTGGAGGAGCGTGGCAATCCTGCAGGGCTTCGCCAAGCACCTACGGGAGAGGAGGAGGTGTCACGGGAGGGAGGGAGGCGCCAAGGGCTCAGGTATGGATGCCCTCCCTCCCCTCCACTATATATAGGGGCAGGGGAGAAGGGGGAGGCGCAGCCTTGCCCCCTACTCCAAGAAAGGGGTGCGGCTAAGGAGGGGGGAGGAGTCCATCCTCCCCAAGGCACCTCGGAGGTGCCTTCCCCCTTTAGGACTCTCCCCTTTTTCCTTTATCTTGGCGCATGGGCCTCTAGGGGCTGGTGCCCTTGGCCCATGTAGGCCAAGGCGCACCCCCTACAGCCCATGTGGCCCCCCGGGGCAGGTGGCCCCACCCGGTGGGCCCCCGGGACCCTTCCGGTGGTCCCGGTACAATACCGATGACCCCGAAACTTGTCCCGATGGCCGAAACAGGACTTCCTATATATAAATCTTTACCTCCGGACCATTCCGGAACTCCTCGTGACGTCCGGGATCTCATCCGGGACTCCGAACAACATTCGGTAACCACATACAAGCTTCCTTTATAACCCTAGCGTCATCGAACCTTAAGTGTGTAGACCCTACGGGTTCGGGAGACATGCAGACATGACCGAGATGTTCTCCGGTCAATAACCAACAGCGGGATCTGGATACCCATGATGGCTCCCACATGTTCCACGATGATCTCATCGGATGAACCACGATGTCAAGGACTCAATCGATCCCGTATTCAATTCCCTTTGTCTAGCGGTATTTTACTTGCCCGAGATTCGATCGTCGGTATACCGATACCTTGTTCAATCTCGTTACCGGCAAGTCACTTTACTCGTTCCGTAACACATCATCCCGTGATCAACTCCTTGGTCACATTGCGCATATGATGATGTCCTACCGAGTGGGCCCAGAGATACCTCTCCGTTTACACGGAGTGACAAATCCCAGTCTCGATCCGCATAAAACAATAGATACTTTCGGAGATACCTGTAGTGTACCTTTATAGTCACCCAGTTACGTTGTGACGTTTGATACACCCAAGGCACTCCTACGGTATCCAGGAGTTACACGATCTCATGGTCAAAGGAAGAGATACTTGACATTGGCAAAGCTCTAGCAAATGAACTACACGATCTTTGTGCTATGCTTAGGATTGGGTCTTGTCCATCACATCATTCTCCTAATGATGTGATCCCGTTATCAACGATATCCAATGTCCATAGCCCGGAAACCATGACTATCTGTTGATCACAACGAGCTAGTCAACTAGAGGCTCACTAGGGACATATTGTGGTCTATGTATTCACACGTGTATTACGATTTCCGGATAATACAGTTATAGCATGAATAAAAGACAATTATCATGAACAAGGAAATATAATAATAACACTTTTATTATTGCCTCTAGGGCATATTTCCAACATGGAGACCACCCCAAGGTCTACCACTAGTGGTTGAGAAACGCTGTCGGTGTCAAAACCGGCGGATCTCGGGTAGGGGGTCCCGAACTGTGCGTCTAGAATCGATGGTAACAGGAGGCAGGGGACACGATGTTTACCCAGGTTCGGGCCCTCTTGATGGAGGTAATACCCTACATTCTGCTTGATTGATATTGATGATATGAGTATTACAAGAGTTGATCTACCACGAGATCGTAGAGGCTAAACCCTAGAAGCTAGCCTATGGTATGGTTGTTGTATATGATCTATCGACTAGCCTGGCCTCGGTTTATATAATGCACCAGAGGCCTAGGATAACAAGAGTCCTAGCCGAATACGCCGGTGGGGAGGAGTCCTTGTCTTGATCACCAAGTCTTGTGGAATCTTCCATGTATGCGGCAGCTGTCCGAACTGGCCCATGAGTATACGGCCACGGGGGTCCTCGGCCCAATCTAACAGATCGGGAGATGACGTGGTGAGTACCCCCTAGTCCAGGACACCGTCAGTAGCCCCCTGAACTGGTCTTCAAGTTAGGGACGCTCCTCGATTCTTCCGAACTATTCTTCATCTTCGGTTATCAGTCTTGAAAACTAGTTCAACAAATCTTCTCATCTTCGATCTTGAGGATCGCCTAAATGCATTCAACGAGTTTACACGTCGGGTATCCGAGGAGCCCCTTTAAGTTTCCGGCCTTTATCAATGCCTTGTTATTTTTATGCCACACCTCGGGTTTGAAGTTGTTCCCGGGAGGCAGCGTCCTCTTGTGTCTGAGCTCTTACGCCGGACTCCATTCGAGGTATCTTTTGCAGCCGAGCACCAATGCTGGACTGCTTCCGAGCTCCAACGCCGAAATGTATCCGAGCTCCAACGCCGGACTGTGTCCAAGCTCCAACTCCGGACTATATCCAAGATGTCATAGATCATCTTGGTCCAAAAAAGTTGAAGGAGTCTAGCCGAGCTTAATGCTGGAAATGCCCTCTATGGAGCCAGCCACTAGCGCCCGAGCTTTATGCCAGACTGCTTCCGAGGTGGTGCACCACCCCGACCGTGGGCCAATTTTTTGTCAATATTTTTGATTGGTGCAATTTATTCTCTACCGAGATATATAGCCAGTAATCCTCAACATGTGTATCGGTTTAAAACCCGAGATGCACTTGAAGGATGATGTAAGACCACTAATCCTAGTATCCGCTGAGACTCAGGTTGATTTGCAAAATCGGCGTAAGGATCAAGTCCTAGCTCGGCAGAATACTCCGAGATACAAAAAGCGGCATGCTCAGTCCTCGAGACTCGGGTTGGGTGCGGCCGACCAACCTGAGGATCAAAATCTCCTCGGAAACTGTATTGCACTTAAAATTTTATGCATTGGACAGGCAAGGCAGTAGCCCCCGAGACACTGGTCGGGTGGCAACACCAGATCAGGGGATCGATGTGCCCCTTTAATATTTGTAAATAATAAGCCCGAAGCCCAGTAGCCCCCGAGCCTTAATGCGGGCATGGATGGCCGAATTAAGGATCAATATCCATAGTAAAATCACAAATTATGTGTAATGAATCTATGTATCCAAGTACTTTACGTCATTAATGCTCGGATCCGCATTATACAAAACTTTGTTGACCGACCATCAGCTTCCACCTCCTCGGCCAGTAGCCGAGGAGTGTTTGTCCTACTTTATAAAGCCTTTATAAGGGCAAAGATTTACACAAACAAGGCAACCTGGCCATACGGTTTTATAAACAAAGGTACGCAGAGAGATATGTTATATTACTGTTTAACATAAGAAATGTCTTCCAAAGAAAATAGTCCTGCTATCGGTTCCTTTCTTTGGGTTGTCATGCTAAGCATGATCATGAAACCTCAGCTCTAATGTAAGAGCAAACTATTGAGGATTTAGTTTGGGAGGCCAGTTACTAGCCCCCGGTAGTATTCGGCGACAGTCGAGGTCAAGCCGTAAACACTTCGGCCAATGTTATTAATGGCCCATCATTTAACACAGTCATCGGATTGCTGACCAGTTTATGCTTATTTGTGATAGTCAGTTTTTGGCTTTCTCCACTGAGGTGCTTAACCATGTGAGCTGGACGCACAATCGCAGTGGTTCTCCCTTTGCACACCTAGCCGAACAAAGCGGAACATAGGAGGCAAGCGCAGGAGCCGGGCAACCCAACTATGGACCAAAGACACAATTCGAAACCGATGCATATATAGCAATATCTGAGAATGTTTTTGCCGAATCTCTAAAGGTGTCTCGCGCTGCACTGCGAGACTTGTGCTGAAAACACACAAATAGTTTAAAAGTGCCAAAAGCTTGGAAAACCAAAAAAAGTCAGTAAAAAGATGACGTCTGAACAAGATCAATCCGAAAATTGGAAGAGAAAAAAATTGTGCTTCTGTCGTGTTTTGATAACGACCAAGAAGAAAACACATTTACAGCTCATATATAAATTTTAAGAGCCCCCAAGTGACTTGGGTAAAAGAATTTTATGTATAATGATTGTATGTACCGAAGTACTTATATCATATATGTGTTCACCCGAACTTTAAACGCGTCTTAACCGACCGTCGGCTTCTCCCTCTTTGGCCAAGGGCCGAAAAGTGTCATGTACTCTGCCTGTCGAGAGTATCGACGGTGTTTCTGATGACCAGGCAATCAGGCCATAAAGCTTTAACAGACAAAGCACGCTCAGGGAACTTATGCTATATTACTAACGAAGTGTAAGAAGCATCTTCGAAGAAAATAGTACCCCCACCGATACCTTTCTTCGGTGCTCATTATTACTATGAGACTTGTGCAATAGGTTTTTTGTACTCATGAGTTCTGTTGTGTGCCGACCATGATTGAAAACAATAAGAGCGCTAGCTTTCGGCTTCACCCAGTCTGAGGTCAGAGCTCGGATGACCCGGTCGTGACAATCGTAGAGGTGCTCCCTTTACTCCCTAGCCGAACAATCGGGAACGTAGGGGTAAATATAGGAGCGAGGCAACCCAGCTTGCAAATCGCTTAGGTCAATATGGTGCATATTGTGGTGTAATACACGAACAAGGAACGAAGCCGTACAAGTATAATCATATGCAAGAGGAAAAGCTCCATCAAGGGAGCCCCCAAGTAAATGGGGTATTTGAATTTGTGTGTCACAAACAAAGTTTTGACAAGGAGATTCTCTACAAGCAACTTTTTTCAAAAAGGTATAATGATTTGTCGAACTAAACACAAGTTAAAATTTTAAAACTTTGAGCATGAAGGCAACTTAGCTGGTTAATGTGTTCGGTATTGATGACGCGGCCCGAGCTTGATGCGGGACAAGGTTCCATCCCCCAAGCCAGTCCCAAGGTGGTGGAGCAAAGAGCTCGGCACTCCGAAGTGGTGACATAGCACGGTCAATGCAGGCCGGCAGAGTGATGTTGAAGTCCCCGGCATGGGGTAATGAAGTGTTGACGAAGCCCCCCGTCCAGCCGAGGTGACGCCAAAGGATATAGTCCGGCTGGATCATTTTCCTATGCATAAAAAATAGTGCAAACCGGAGATAATAGTAATAATAATAAAAAAATCGTTGCATAATAAATAATTTATGCAAAATGAGTAATAAAAGAAATATGGCCTGGTGCTGAAGTCAATGTCGATGCAGGGCGTCGGCGTGATGCAGTAAAGGCGTAGCATAGCCTGAATTCACAGGTCGGTCCGAGTTCCGGATGCGGTGTTCGCCGGACCATGTATGGAAACTGACCGAACCACCATGCGATCATCGTTAATGCGGTCACCATTTGATAGACCTGCGTACATATAATGGACAAACCAGAGTAATAATTCCTTGGGAAAAATGAACCCAAACAAGCAAAAAATACTAGGATTAATAGCATCTGGTTTATTTGTTGTAGCAATCCGAAGAAAGGTGATTCCCAAAATTGGGACTCGATCCGCACACCCATTGCCTGATGGGCGATAAAGTGATGGCACGGCGATGCTGGCAAAGGTTGGCTCGCCGAGACAAAGCCCTCGGTCCATCTAACATGACGGAGCTGGTCGACTAGTGACGCCGAAGTCTCCGGAGTATAGGTTGATGAAGAGATGGTGAAGCCCCCGGTCCAGCCGAGATGTCGAAGTAGGTCCGCGTGATGGACACCGGCTTGAAGAAGCAACAGTGCAGCCCTGCCGATGCAGGTCGTGACGTGGTCGATGCCGGCTTGATGAAGTGACCGTGCGGCGATGCCTGTATGCCCGCTCCGTGTAATCCGTGGGGCGGCGATGTTGGTGATGATTTATCCTTCGTGATGCTGGACTCTTGTTAGGCTTGCAGAGATAATGATTCGAAGAAGTTGAGCTCGGCTCAACAAAGTGACGACATGTCTAGCGCAGGTCGACAGCCTTGGAGCAATATTGCCGGACTAGTTTGACACCAGCATGATGATGAAGATGACCTCAAGGGAGGCTTAAAAATTTACGGGCACGTGTTTAAAAACAACGCACAATACCCTAGAAGAGAATCCCTCTAAAAAGGTTGCCCAATATCACATTCATAAAGAAACATGAATCCGGGTCGGATCCACATTCGCGCAAAAAACGGATCTAAAAATTGGTCCACTCATCGGAAGGTTCCTGGAGTTTGAACTGTCGGATCAAGCTGAAATTTGGAGGGGTGGTAGATATAGGAATTCCGCAGTAGATGAACGGTTGGATCTTCCAAAGGACCTCCGAGCTAGGCTGTGGAGGCCACACCCTAAACTCATCCAGGTTCCTGTCCAGATTTGACAGGGCTCCGATATATCGTAGATTGTCGGAGATTCCTCCATCGGAACTCGATGAAACTTTGCATGGTTGTTGTAGACATAATTATGCACTATTCCACCAAAGCAATCGTCAAACCGATGCTCGAGGAGGTGGTGACGGTGAATACAATTTCGCTGTCCATAAAAACAGCACGGACGCCCGAGGGCAATGTTGACGTTGAGCCCTCGAGCTCCATGGATGACTCCTCTATGATCATGATAGAGATCGGAGTTGATGTTGAAGAAGGCCCCCGTCCGAACATGACGATCGGAGATGGAGTACGGTCCTCGGTCGAGCCAAGGTGACCAGTCGAGCCGGCGTCGCAGTTGACCTGCGGGCGAGCCATTGATCCTTTTGCCGATCACACAGCGTAACTCTCAATGAAAACACCAATGTCGGTGTCAAAACCAGCGGATCTCAGGTAGGGGGTCCCGAACTGTGCGTCTAGAATCGATGGTAACAGGAGGCAGGGGACACGATGTTTACCCAGGTTCGAGCCCTCTTGATAGAGGTAATACCCTACATCCTGCTTGACTGATATTGATGATATGAGTATTACAAGAGTTGATCTACCACAAGATCATAGAGGCTAAACCCTAGAAGCTAGCCTATGGTATGGTTGTTGTATATGATCTATCGACTAGCCTAGCCTCGGTTTATATAATGCACCAGAGGCCTAGGATAACAAGAGTCCTAGCCGAATACGCCGATGGGGAGGAGTCCTTGTCTTGATCACCAAGTCTTGTGGAATCTTCCATGTATGCGGCAGCTGTCCGAACTGGCCCATGAGTATACGGCCACGGGGGTCCTCGGCCCAATCTAACAGATCGGGAGACGATGTGGTGAGTACCCCCTAGTCCAGGACACCGTCAAACGCCTTCGTGGTGTTATCTAAAAGGGAGAATAGGGTGAGCCTTCGTGGCTTTGGTGTGCCTTCGTGGTAACATCCACCTCTCTAACGGTGACATAGCTTTCCTCCAAGGAAGTGAACATCGGCATACATCCTCGTCTCCCGGAGTTGCGGTTATTCCTAACCCTAACTCTCTACTTGTGGTTACTTGTCTCTTAGCACTTACTTATATCATATTGTGCTTGCTTACTTACATACTTGTGTTACTTGCTTAGCACTTAGTACTTAACTTGAAATTGTTAGGCTCACCTTCATATTCCGTATTATTGCCTAAAATTGCTAAGTAATAATTGAAATTTGTAACTGTACCTATTCACCCTCCCTCTTGGTCCATCTCGATCCTTTCAATTGGTATCAGAGCCTCGTGCTCTATTCTTGTGGCTTAACCGCCCTAGAGAGAGATGAACCCCGATGTGACTCCCCTTGTTACAGATCCGAAGGATAAAGGTGAGGTTTCTTCAGAAGTCAAGTCCTTTACTTCTGAGGATCTGGAATAGGCCCTTGCTAAGCAAAAAGAGGAGTATGATGCTTCTCTTGAGGCCTTGGTCCAAATGATACTAGCCATGTTGTCCACGGTGCTTGCACCACTTTTTGGTGGTGCGGCTTCGAGGCCAACTGTGTCTACTCCGTCACTTGGTCAACAACCTCCTAACAATGATCACTCCAGTGTTCCTTGGCTTTATGCAAGACCCCAAGTTGAGAAACCAAAATATAACCCTTAAGGGAAACCTCCTTTACTTGATGCCACTTCCGATTTTGCCTTGTGGAGAGTTGCTATGCAGGATCATCTTCGATATGGAAACGATGAGATGCCGAAGATCTTGGAGTATGGTTATCATGTCGTTGATCCAAAGAATCCTACACCAAGAGAAATTTATGACAAGAATCTCAATAACACTTCAACCATGTGTATAAGGAGAGGTATGGTTGAAAAGCAAAGGAGACCTTTCATACACATCACAAGTGCAAAGGAACTATGGGAAAGTATTATAACATCCAAGACCAGTACCTCCACCCTCCGGAGTGCTCAATATGAATTTTCCAAGGGGCAATTGCAAAACTTTTGTATGGGGAAAGGTGAAACTCCCAATCAACTCCTTGAGCGTCTCATGACTCTCACTGCTGAAATTGAGTCATGTCAGTGTGACAAGACACAAGATGGATTCAACATGACTATGCGATTTCTTGTGGACAAGTTGCTTCATGATCTTGCCCCATATCACCACCAAAATGGTGTGGGACATAAGACAACATCATGCCTTCAAGGAAATGACTACATATGACATCATATCCACCTTCCAACTATTTGAAGAATCAAAGGCAAATGCCACAAAACATCTTACCATGCATGGTACTCCAACATCAAAGATCAATCTTGCATTGAAGGCCAAGCATGTATATGAAGATGAGCAAAGTGAAGAAGAAGAAGATGATGATGATGATGAAGATGGTGATGAGGTTGAATCCGATGAGGGCCCTTCATATGAAGACATGTCTCTCTTTGTCAAGAAGTTTAGTGCGGGTAAATTCAAGGGAAGATTTCAAAAGAAGAAAGTAAGAAAATGCTACAACTGTGAAGAAACCAACCACTTCTCCAACGAGTGCCCTTATGAGAAGAGGGAGGATAAATCAAGGTTTCCCAAGACCTTTTCCAAGAAGAAGTTGCCAAATCTTTTGAACTCCAAGCTCAAGAAGAGAGATGTGAAAGAAATGGTTGCTCAAGAAGAATCCGATCCAGATGATGTTAGTGGTGTTGCCGGAGTTGCTCAATATTCTCAAAACACATTGAGGCTAGTCAACAAGAGTGGTTATGTTGTCACTTACAACTACATGAAGGACTACAAGGGCAACGCTCACAAGTGCCTCATGGCAAAGGCCGTGGTAGAAGATGGAGAGGACCAACACTCTCCTGACAAGGTCAAGGTAACCCCATGATCAAACCCTCCTATTTTCACTCCGTCTACTCCTAGTGATGAGTATCTTGATGCGGAGGATAGTTATGAGGATGATGATATAGATGACCCTATGCTTGCTAAACTAAATAAGTCCATGTGCTCACTTAAAGGAAAGAAGCTCACTATATTTCGTATGCTTATGGAGATGGTGAGTAAGCATACCATCTACATTAAGGAACTCGAGACCCTCGTCACCGAGGAAAAGGAAAAATATGAAATCCTTGAGCGGAAAGTCCAATATGAGGAAGCACGAAATGATGAACTATGCTTAAAAATTGGTGCGAACATTGATGTTCATACTAAAGATCTTGCCTCCTTGAAAAAGGCTATTGACTCTTGCGAAGAGTTGATGAATGATAAAAGTAAGCTTGTGAAGTCTCATGCTTCTCTCTCTAAGGATTGTGAGCTCCTATCTGTGTCCCTCAAGACTAAGGAAGAAGAGCTCACCCTTCTTACAAAGAGTTTTGAGACACTCAAGCTTACTTATCTTGAAACTCTAGCCAAGGCTTACTCTTCTCCTATTATCAATGTTGATGCTTGTACTACTAACTCTAGTAGTGATCTAGCATCTATTCTTGAGTAAAATCGCTTTCTCAAGGATCAAATCGAGAAAGGGCTCATGACATGTGCTCAAGGGCAAAAGAACCTTAATGAGGTACTGAGCCAACACAATGAGGGGGACTCGGGTTTGACCCTAGCACAAGCAAGAAGAAGACATCCTCTCAAAAGTGCACCACCCTCTAAAAGAAACCTTTGTACGACAAGGGCACAAGGAGAAAGGTAAGGTTGTTAGTGGGAAGGCCACGAGGGGCATGCCCACTCTCAACAAGCCAAAAGAGTCCATGCCTCCATCCTATGTCTTTGTAAGACTAAGGATGGAGAGGTTTATGCAAAGTTTGTTGGTCCTCGAAATGCATTCCATTTTTATGCTATTTGGATCCCTAAGACCCTTGTGACTAACTTGAGAGGTCCCATTGCAAAATGGGTGCCTCTAACCAAGTCATAATTGTGTGTAGGTTGCTTTCTCCGGCGGAGTAAAATGGGTGATTGACAGTGGATGTGCCAATCATTTGACCAGAGATAGCAAGTTGCTCTACGATTTCATGGAAGCTATTCAACCATTTATGAGCATTATGTTTGGTGGAGGATCAAAAGGACAGGTACTCGGGTTGGGCAAGGTGGCTATCACAAATGACATGTCGCTTGCAAATGTCATGCTTGTCCAATCCCTTAAATACCATTTGCTTTCTGTTCGCCAATTGTCTTATGTTGGTTATGATACACTCTTTGGACTAACGGATGTGGAAGTCTTTAAGAGAGATACTCTCGAAGTGGCCTTTGTTGGAGAGTTGGATGGCAACCTTTACACGGTTGATTTCTCGAAAGAGAGCACATTCCATGCAACTTGTCTAATGGCCAAGGCCGACAAGGGGTGGCTATGGCATCGCCGGCTAGCCCATGTCGGCATGAGAAATCTTAAAGATCTCTTAAAAGGTAATCACTTCCTTGGACTAACAAATGTCTCTTTTGAGAAAGATCGTGTGTGTAGTGCATGCATAGCCGGGAAGCAACATCAATCAAAGCACCCACCCAAGAATATTGTGTCTACCTCAAGGCCTTTGGAGCTCCTTCATGTGGATCATTTTGAACCTCCTTCATGGGATAGTCTTGGTGAGAAAAAGTATGGACTTGTTATTGTTGATGATTACTCAAGATATACATGGATTTTCTTCCTCAAGTCCAAGGACGAGACGAAGATCACCTTTATTGATTTTGCCAAGCAAGCACAACGCAAGTTTGACAAAGAAATCTTGGCAATAAGAAGTGATAATGGCTCCGAGTTCAAGAACTACACCTTGGAAGAATTTCTTAGTGATGAAGGGATTGAGCATCAATATTACGCTCCATACACTCCCCAACAAAATGGTGTAGCAGAGAGGAAGAATCGCACACTTGTGGAGATGGCAAGGTCCATGTTGGATGAATACAAGTCGCCACATAGTTTTTGGGCCGAGGCTGTCAACACTGCATGCCATACATCAAACAGGCTCTTTCTCCGCACTATATTGGAAAAGACTCCATATGAGCTTCTAACTGGGAACAAGCCAAATGTCAAGTACTTTCGAGTATTTGGGTGCAAGTGTTTCATTCTCAACAAAAGAGAACGGTTTGGAAAATTTCAATCCAAAACCATTGAGGGCATATTTGTTGGCTATGGATCAAACTCTCACGCCTATAGAGTCTACAACAAATCCAATGGATGTGTCACAGAAACTTGTGACATGGTGTTTGATGAATTTAATGGCTCCCATGGGGAACAAGTTGATCAGTGATGTAGGTGAAGAAGATTCTTCTCAAGATATCTTGACCATGGGTGTTGGTGCACTTCTTCCTATGGAACAAGAACCTCATGATGATGAAGAAGAAGATGAAAGCTTCACGCATCATCAAACTACTTCAACACCCATACTACCTCAAGGTCCTATTGTTCAATAAATACCCATAGACCAAGTACAAGATGATGATCAAGTTCCTCTTCATGATAAACATCAAGAACACGACCATCACCAAGGGCAAGAACAAGAAAGTGCAATCATTGACAATGAACCTCAACAAATGGAAGATGAAGAAGAAGAACTTCCACCACACATCAATGATCCTTATGCTGAGGATGTGGATGATGGACATGAAGTTGAACCTCGTGAAACCTTAACCTCCATCATGCCTCGAGTGGCCGGTCGTGTTGATGTTGACAAAATTCTCACCGGCATATCGGAAGGTAGAGTCACTCGTAAACAATTGACAAACTTTTGTGCTCACTTCTCGTTTGTGTCTAGTGTTGAGCCTCTCAAGGTACAAGAGGCATTAATGGACAATGATTGGCTCGTTTCTATGCAAGAAGAGTTGAACAGTTTTGAACGCAACCAAGTGTGGTCATTAGTCAAGAGGCCTACTACCGAGCACAACGTCATTGGAACAAAATGCATTTTCAAGAACAAGCAAGATGAAAATGGTGTAATCATCTGTAACAAGGCAAGGTTAGTGGCACAGGGGTACTCACAAGTTGAAGGTTTGGACTTTGGTGAGACCTTTGCTCCCGTTGCCCGTCTTGCATCCATCCGCATCTTACTTGCTTATGCTACTTTCAATGGCTTTACTTTACATCAAATGGATGTGAAGAGTGCTTTCCTTAACGGTCCTCTACAAGAAGAAGTGTATGTATCACAACCACCTGGGTTCGTTGATCCCGGTCACAAAGACTATGTGTATAAACTTCACAAGGCCTTGTATGGTCTCAAACAAGCACCTCGTGATTGGTACGATCATCTTAAGAAGTTTTTACTCGATGATGGTTTTGTGAGAGGGGTGATCGATCCCACTCTTTTTACTAAGAGGGACAAGGGTGATTTGATCTTATGGCAAATCTATGTAGATGATATCATTTTTGGTTCTCCTAACATTCATTTGTGCAAGAAATTTGCGGCTTCCATGACCAAGAATTTTGAAATGTCACTCAATGCGGATTTGAAGTTCTTCCCCGGATTTCAAATTCAACAATTTCAAGAAGGAATTTTCTTGTCTCAAGCAAAATACCTCAAGGATATTCTAGAAAAGTTTGGCATGTCTGATGCTAGTCCATGTAAGACACCCATGCCAACAAAAATTGTACTCACTGAAGACACAAACGGTATCCCTTTCGACCCGTCTAAATACCGCTCTATGATTGGTTCATTGCTTTATCTTTGTGCATCTAGACCAGACATCATGTTTAGTGTATGCATGTGTGCTAGATTTGAAGCTTCCCCTAGGGAAAGTCATCATAAGGCGGTTAAGCATATTCTTAGATACCTTGTTCACACCCCAAAGTTGGGTCTATGGTACCCCAAGGATGCTAAGTTTGATCTCATTGGGTACACGGATGCGGATTGGGCCAGAGACAAACGTAAGTCCACCTCCGGCGCCTGTCAGTTTCTTGGATGCTCCTTGGTAAGTTGGTCCTCAAAGAAGCAGAATTGTATTGCTCTCTCTACCGCAGAAGCTGAATGCATTGCAACTGCCAGTTGTGCAACTCAATTACTATGGATGAGGCAAACTTTGAAGGATTACGGTATCACCTATAGACATGTGCCTCTTCTATGTGATAATGAAAATGCCATCAATATTGCCGAGAACCCCAAAGATCATACCCGCACCAAGCATATTGATATTAGGTATCACTTCTTGAGAGATCATGTGGAGAAGGGTGATATTGATATTGCTCATGTTGGCACAGATAAGCAACTTGCAGATATTTTCACCAAGCCTTTGGATGAAACAAGGTTTTGTCAACTTAGGCGTGAACTTGGTATCTTGGAGTGTGACAATATTATGTGAAATCTAGTACCCATTCATGCATGAACTTAATGTCTTGTCTTGATGTAGGCATATATTTAGGGGGAGACATTCAATTCATGAGTATTCTCACCCTACATAATGCATAAATAGAACAAACACTCTCAAAGTTGTCATGGTTCTCAAACTATGGTGCTTTAACATGATGGAGTCGTGACTATGTGCCCAAAAGTCTACATCTTTGCGGTACTATATTACATATGCTCAAACATGGTGACCTCGGTCACTGCTTGAAAATTGCTTGTGTGGACCTTTCATTGCTTATTTTTGATTGGGTTATTATTAAATCTTAGTATGGCCTTAGATTAGATTAGTTTTCCCCCATAATTCACTAAAAACTCATTGGTGGAGTCTAGATCAAATCATACTTGTTGGCCCTTTTCAAATCCTTCCTCTGCCCTGCTCTTCTGTTCAGTGGTCGGACATCTAGGCCCTGGGGAAAATTCTTCTGTCGCTCAAACATTCATCAAGCACTTCCAGCGGCCGGACATCTGGGCCCTGGACCCATGATCCCTGACTTCCTCACGCCGGATATCTGGGGTTATACCCGGATGTCCAGCCCATTGGCACTCTTTTTTCTGTTCTCTGACTTCCGCTCGCCGGATATCCGGGCGTAGCCCGGATGTCCGGCCCGTCGCCCGTAGCCACATATAACTGGGGAGGGGCGTGGGATTTTGGGGGAAGGTCCTCACTTCTTTCGTTCCTATCCATATCTCGCCTCACAGCCGTCGCCGCCGGATCGTCGCTCCGGTGCTGCACCGGCCCTCTCCTCCGACCTCCGGCTCCGATCTCCTGCTCACGGCTTCTCCTCCTTCCGATCTACGATTCTATCCAATTCATTTCTTGGGTTGTGGTGTGAATCCCTCGGGAGGGATCAGTGCATAGTGGGAGTGACCGTCGGAGTTCCTCATGGCGCGGACCAAGAACTGCGGTCCCAATCGGCCCGAGCCTTCTTCCCGGGGTATGGATGCTACTTCTCCTCCATTCTACCCTTATGGTGATCGAAAAATCTTAGGGTTAGATTCTCTCATGCATATCTTAGTGTCTATATCTCTCTAGTGTTTTTGTGTCTCTTGCCTAAGCCTACAAATCTTTCTATGTACTCGGTTAATCAATTTAACTCATGGACATGTCACAATTTTTGATCTACCACTGGACTTGTTATATGGTCATGATAAAAAATGTTCATCCCATTTCTTAAATTATTTTATCCGTGTTCATACTTGTTGGCTTCTTCTCATCGGTACCTATCATTATCCATTCCAGTTGATCGCCGGCAAGGCTCAACCGACTCCGATGAGCATGCTTGTAGCGACCCGACCTCAAACGGTCAAGTCTCTATGCTTCAGTGTCATCCCTGGATCAGTAATGCTGACACACACAGTACTCGAGGATTTATAATAGAGTAGCAATCACACACTTATTACATCGAATGTCTCCAAAGATAACTTCTTACAATAAATATGGCTTAAGGCCATCTAATACGATAACAGCGGAAGGCTTGGAAGATAAAGTGAGTCCATCAACTCCAACGGCATAGCTGAGCTGCACGGCAACGACCTAACGAACCTTACTCCTCGTCTAAAAAGTCTACAACATAATACGTTGCAGCCCGAAAACGGGACAGCACATGGAATATGCTGGCAAAATAACACAGCAGAGCAAGAACAGAATAATGCTATCACTACATGCATATTTGGCTAGTGGAAAGCTCTATGGTTATAGTTTTGCGAAAAGCCAATTTTTCCCTACAACAAAGGAATAGATTTTAATTTAACTATCATGGTAGTTGAAACATCATTGAGAAGGTTCCTCAAACTCAATCCCAATTAAATTATTTAACAACCCAACAATATTAATTTAGAGTGATGAGATACTTAAGATACTCCAAGTACTAGATACTCAAGATTGTCCATAACCGGGGACACGGCTAACCATGATTAGCTTATACACTCTGCAGAGGTTTGCGCACTTTTCCCCACAAGACTCGATCTCCTCCGTTGGTTTTCTCGCACTACAGGGTATTTGAGAAACGGATGACCGAGACACAGTCTTTCAGAAACATTAACTATCTACTCCGGGCAGACCATACAAACCTACAATCCCACTACCTGCTGATCCACCTCTTCAAGAGCTTCACGTAACTTACTCAACTATGCTAGAGCCCATAATAGCTTGTGGCTGCACACGGAAGTTTCTAGCTTGAATAAGCTCAGTTCCCTTTGAGCCTGGGTGGCGGTCCATAGGAAGATCACACGCGTACTCCGGGATTTCCAAAAATATAGGCAACATTGGGTACTCCAAGTGCCTCAATCCACCCAGATGTGTATTTAAGTTGCCACCTAAAGTTGAACCATTAATTATCAATCTCACATCTGTCATGGATTTCACTCACCCAAACCACGTCTACGAGCATAGCATAGCATCATAAGCAACGCATAGAAGTAACCCCCAAGAGTTTGAATGTAACAGGGTAATAGGTTCTACCTCATCAACTACTTCCCAACCCACATGTTAATGACATCCTAACTTTTTAATGTTTGAGGATTGGTACTAATGCATAAAAACTGGGTGATAAAGGGGTATGATCAAAGTGTTACTTGCCTTGCTGACGATCCGCGTAACCTAGAGACTCCAAATAACACGCTTCACACTCCGGGAATTCTATAGCAAACAAACAATAGCATACATAAGAAATCAAACTAAGAAACACAGGTAAATCTCAAATAAGAAGATCTAACCAGAAAGTTCAACTTAAGAACTCCGGTTTGCAAAAAGAATCAAATCGAACAGAGCAACGAAACTCAAACGACGAAAGAAACAAGATCCGTTTACTAATCTGGTCCTAGGTCAAATTTGACAGTAGCAAAAACTTGTGCAAGTTGATTAAATGAAAATAGGTTCTCGAGACGAAGATCTAGGCGCTTGAATCACCTGATTCCGACTAACGAGCGAAAAGATAAACTAGAACGAAAATTGGATCAGAAATCGCGATCAGAAATAATCGCGGATTAATCCGATAAAAGAAAACTGACGAACAGGCTAACGAACGAGCGTTCGTCATCTGTAACTAACGAGCGAAAATCGTTCGTTAAAATGAACGTCCACTAAAAAGAAAAAGAAAAAAACGACTAGGGTTTTCTAACGAAAACCGAACCAGTTTTCTAAAAAAATCGAACGGCACTAACCTCCGATTAGGTCCGGCACGGTGGCTGCTCCAGCGAGGGGCGGCGCAACGCGGGGCGGCAACGGCGCGGGCAACGGACGGCGGCGGCGGCCGCTCGCGGCG